>NW_006239155.1:874176-875057 GCF_000226075.1 Solanum tuberosum
GATATTATACGAATTATTTCACCAAGTCTTTTAATTCTTAGTCGACTGGGTAGGCTATAATAGAAAAAATGGAGCAAAAATTGGACTTTGATCTTGAATTTATTTGGCTCATTTTCCTTCCTACCAGACACACCTTTAAGATGATTTATTATCATCAAATACTTATAATTTATTTTATATTATCATCATTTTTTTTAAAAAAATAAATTATTTTATTAATTAAACTTTGTACAAAATCAAATCGTAGAATTAACAAATTATGATAGAGAAAGTAATACTTATCTATATATTGTCATATATTATAATATTACTATATATAATAAGTGGGAATATCTACTACTTAAAACATAACAAGTGTTGGATGATATGTGCTTGATCGTGTTGTACATTCTTCTTTTATGGTTGTACCTTTAAAATTTATATTATTGGACAATTTAACACAATTAATTACCTACTACTTTATTAGCCAAAAAGTTTGACCTCATTTGGGCCCATTTATTATTTATATGTTTTCAATTTTCAATATATGTTGTCTATCTAATTCTTTTTTCCAACCTTTTATTTTAAACTTCTTGAAATTTAATTACCTATTTATTACTCTCTCTATGCACTTTTAATTGTTATGATTTCCTTTTTAGAGTCAAACTATAAGAATTTTAACTAATATTTTACAATGTGTTTTTTTTTATCATATTCATAGGCAAAAAATTACAATTTATAGTACTTTTTGTATAGATTTTGCATATTTAATTTTTTTTTAAATATCGAATTAATACAATCTGATTTAACTTTGAAAATTAGTCAAATGGACTTTCAAAAAGCGCAACATGACAAATACAAGTGGACGAAGACAATATATTTTAGCTACAAAATATATTAGA
>NW_006239155.1:877328-878751 GCF_000226075.1 Solanum tuberosum
ATATACAAATATTTTTGTCAACGATTTATACAAACGAGAGGCAAACAACAATTTATACAAATAGCCTGCCAGCGAAATTATACAAATCTGAAGAGGAGCCAACGAATTATACAATTGCTTCTTTTTGTATATATGTATAGCGAAATAGACAGCTTTCAATTGTATATGTATAGCGAATTATACATATATATGTTTGATATGGAGCGCAATTATGCAAACTTTGCTATAACATACAAATATGATTTTTTTGTTTGCTATATGTGAAAGTTGCTCTTTATATTATTGGCCCCGTGCTATGCACGGGCCACATTATCTAGTATATATATATATATATGACAAACTAAGCTTCAAGAAAACTCTGTTGTAGAAGAAATATGACAAAAACAGAGCTATGTTATTTATTTTAGGGAAAAAAGATGGATTTACCCCGAACTTTAATAAATGGTACGTCTATGCACTCCGTTATACTTTGTGTCCATATAAGACCCTGTCGTCCAATTATAGGTACACACATACCCCTTTCACTAACGGATCCCTCATTTTTTACACGTGTCTTAATCCTAATGAACTATCCGTTTGACCTTTTTTTTTTAACCCATAAATCAACTATCCGCCCCATAACCCAATATCCACCCAATTTCCTCTAAAAGGCATCCTAATTAAAATACCCAAATTAACAGGTCCTGTATCTCACACACAAAACCCTAGCCTAGTTCTTTTGTCGATTCCAATTTGTTGGTCGATTCCACCTTGTCTTCGTCAAATCTATCGTGTGTTGGTCATAATTTCGTAGTCAATTTTTCATCTATCTGTCATCTCCCTCATCTTGGCTTGTAAAATGAAGGCACTCAAAGCAAAACTCAACGAATAGATTAGAAGTTTGCAAGGAAATTTTACTCTTAAAGAAAGAACATCCTCAGCCAGTTAGCAGATATGGACAGAATGCTTGCTGTGACGACTTTGACTGAGGATGAAAGCTTACATTATTAATGGATTATGAGGAAGTCAATAAAAATGAAGAGTGCTCATGGAAACAAAAGTCTACATCTCTTTGTCTTAAAGAGGGTGATAGGATCACCAAGTTCTTTCACAAAATGACCATTGCCCATATAAGATACAATAACATAGAACAATTCATGTACAAGGAGTAACAACTGATGACCCAACAAGGATCAAGGGGAAGATCACTGACTTCTATTAGAAGTTATACACAAAAACAGAGATGTGGAGGTGTGCTAGCAATTTTGGAAATTGTTTGGTGATTTCAGAAGAAGAAAGGGAGAAACTGCAGGGGAACACAGAACTAGGCTAGGGTTTTGTGTGTGAGATATGGGACCTGTTAATTTGGGTCTTTTAATTAGGATGCCTTTTAGAGGAAATTGGGTGGATATTGGGTTATGGGGCGGATAGTTGATTTATGGGT
>NW_006239155.1:879960-884675 GCF_000226075.1 Solanum tuberosum
AATTTCAATTGAACATGTTAAGTTTCATTCATAGTGTACAAAAATGCAATTAACCTTTGATTTACACCTCTTCATCATGCTTCAAGTTGTTTGATAGGAAGGTACCACCAAAACTTAAAAGATAATTACTATACAGTAGTGGTTCAATGGACTCTTTTGCATGAGTTGAGTTGTTGGTCAGTTAACAACTCTTATATTTAGGAGATGCAAGTTTCGAAAATGAGGACGGTGAGATGGATGTGTCATGTGTAGGCATATAAAGAGAAATAAGATTAGGAATAGAAATATCTAGGACAAGGTGGGCGTGATCTCCATGGTGTATAAAGATGGATCTTGGGCCTAACTCAATCTCAAAAGCTAGCTCATGAGGTTGTCCAAGTCCATATAAGGAGACCAAATTTTCATCCATTTTCTGATGTGGAAATTCTTAACATGGTAGACAAGATAAAGGAAGCAAGGCTGAGATGATTTAGACATGTGAAGAGGTGATGCACAAAAGCTCTAATGAGGAGTTGTGAGGGGTTGGAAATAGTGGATATGATGAGAGGTAGAAGTAGGCCGAAGAAGTACTATGGAGAGTTGATTAGACATGACATGTCTCATCTTCAACTTACTGACGACATGACCTAAGAGAGGAGGGTATAGAAGTCGTGAATTAGGTAGAAGGTTAGTATATAGTACAACATTGTCTCACTTTTTGCGGGATAAGCTTGGTGTTAATGTGGAGCTCCGTGCTTGTCGTATTACTAACTCTATTCTCGTAGTTAATTTCTTGTTCTTTGATTTTTGTTTCGCATTACCTTGTTAATGTTACTATTCTTTTTCTCTAAATGTTCTCTATGCTGCTTTTCTTATTAGTTGTCATGTTTGCTTCACTGCATGTTTTCTTTTTCATAATTGCTTTAATTTCCTACTCTTGAGCCAAAGGTCCATTAGAAACTATCTCTCTACCTTCACGAGATAGGGGTAACGTCCGCATACATTCTACTATGTTTAGACCCCATTTGTGGAATTAAACTATAGGTGTGTTGTTGATCACGCTTCATCAAGCTAAATAAGAAGATGCAAGTTTTAAAAATGAAGATGTTGAGATGGATGTGTGGGCGCCAAAAGAGATAATATTTGGAATGAAGATATTTGGGACAAGGTGGGAGTGATCTCCATGGTGGAAGAGATGAATGATGCGAGGCTGAGATGACTCAGAGATGTGAAGACGAGAGACACAAATGCTCTAATGAGGAGTTGTGAGGGGTTGGCAATAGTGGATGTGATGAGAGGTAGAAATAGGTCGAAGAAGTACTAGAGAGCGTTGATTAGACATGACATGTCTCATCTTTAGTACTTGACCTAACATAAGAGGGTATAGAAGTCGTAGATTAGGTAAAAGGTTAGTATGTAGTATAACATTGTCTCACTTTTTGCAGGATAAGCTTGGTGGTAGACTAGAGCACCGTGTTTGTCGCATTACTAACTTTATGTGTTCTTTGATTTTTGTTTCGCATTACTGTGTTCATGTTACTATTTTTTTTCTCTGAATGTTCTTATTGCTGCTTTTCTTATTAGTTGTCATGTTTTCTTCAGTGCGTGTTTCTCGTTTTTTCATAATTGCTTTGATTTGCTACTTTCTATCAGAAACTATCTCTCTACCTCCAACGAGGTAGAGGTAAGATCTGCGTACATTCTACTATGTCCAGACCATGCTTGTGGAATTAAACTAGGTATGTTGTTGATCACGCTTCATCAAGCTAAATAAGAAAAAATATTTTGGTTCAGATCATTGACAACTTAGATTAAAATACCACAGATAAAAGTATAATTAGTTGATTTGAATCCTAAAAGTTTCTGGCATTTAACAAGCTTATAAGTTATACTTTCTAAACTTTTGGAACTATGAATATGAAGGACCAATAACATTTGAGGCAGTGGAATACAATGGGAGTTTGCCTACAATGATACTGAATCCTTACTCATGGACAAAAGGTGAGAGTATTTGATACTGAAATTGTACTTTGTAATGTACATAAGGTTTGATCACAATTCAAAATAGTTAAAATAATCATGGAAATTTTAGGTGGCAAGTATTATTTTCATAGATTTACCGGTGGGCGACTGGATTTTCCTTACGCGACAACTCCAGCAGCTCTACAATCATCCGATTTACAAGCGACTGATCATGCATATCAGTTCCTTCACAAGGTAATTATTACTTAGCTTTTTGAACTTCAAAAAGGAATGAACTTTATTAACTATGTACCCTGCTGTAATATGATATTTTTTGCAGTGGTTCGTTGATCATCCAGAATTCTTAAAGAATCCGTTTTATGTTGGTGGAGATTCATATTCAGGCAGGATTGTTCCCTTCCTTGCTCAAATCATAGCAATTAGTAAGACTATATTTGCCCTCCAACAATTGTAGTTACTTTTTTTGGATCATGCTTTGTTGGTTTAGTACTATGCTCTCACATTTTGTTGGCCTTGTGATAATGCAGAGAATGAAATGGAAGTCGAACCATTTATTAATCTTAAGGTTGTCGTTTTTCTTACCAACACAACTCATAATGAAGTTGTTACAACACAAATGGTTAAAGATACGCAAAATGGATGACCTATATTATATATCTTCAAATAATTTCAGGGATATTTACTCGGTAATCCATTGACTTTTGAAGGTGAAGCTAATTATAAGATTCCATTTGCTCATGGAATGGCACTTATTTCTGATGAACTCTATGAGGTAATTGGCTTTTCTTTAGTGTTATATTTTTTACACTGTGATTACATTTATTGGCTTAATTTCTTTTCTGAAACAGTCTTTGAAGTCCCATTGTAAAGGAGAATACCTTAATATAAATCCAAATAATACACTGTGTTTGCAAGATGTTCAAACTTTTAAAGAGGTTAGATTTTATTTGAAGTAAAATTAAATATTATCTACTTGTTTTATTTGGGCATTAGCTGACCTTATATGAATGCAGCTTCTTAAAGGAATTAATGTTCACTATATTTTGGAGCCCAAATGTGTGTTTGCTTCACCAAGGCCATACTTACTGTTTGGCCAAAGAAGATCTCTGGATGAAAAGTGTCGTCAACTTAAATGTCGCGTGAGTATTCATCGTTCCATCTTCAAATGTTATTTACATAGTAATTTCATTCTTTAAGTTATTGATTTCTTGTATCTGTTTATAAACTTGCAATTGCTTTAGCATGATTGGTACAAACTTTCTTATCATTGGGCTGATGATGATCAAGTTAGAGACGCCCTCAACATCCGAAAGGTATGACTTAGGATGTTACACAAAACTTAAGTTATTTTCTTATCGTCAATGCATAGAACGTAAACTCAAACTAACATATTCATTCGGTAACAGGGGACTATTGGAAAATGGGAGAGATGTGCAAGAAATTTGCAATACGAAAAGATGATCTTTAATAGCATACCATATCATGAAAACCTCAGTAGCAAAGTTTACAGATCTCTTATATACAGGTTGAGTTGAAATATTAATTGTGTTAACAATATTTGAATAACTACAAACAGAAATATACCAACTTATTCTCTATGTTTTTTTTTTTTAATTGAGCAGTGGAGATCATGACATGAATGTTACCTTCCTATCAACTCAATCATGGATAAGATCTCTTAACTATTCAATTGTCGATGATTGGCGAGCTTGGACTGTTGACAATCAAGTTGCCGGGTTAGTTCTTGATGAAAGACGTACATTTTAAAATTATCATACGTATATTAGTCATAAACTCTGTCAGTTTATAGATGTTAAACTCTTTTTTTTTTCTTTTTTCGTTTGTTCGATTTCAGTTACACGAGAAGTTATTCAAATCAGATGACATTTGCCACAGTGAAGGCAAGAAAACCTTCTATCAATCTATTTTTTCACTTGGTTAAATTTTTTTGTCAAATTGTTAAAATTGGTTTGTTAATTTTATTATTTAACAGGGAGCAGGGCATACTGCACCAGAGTATAAGCCTCGTGAATGTCTGGCCATGCTCACAAGGTGGATGTCTTACCAGCCTTTGTAATCAACAAATGTATTACAATTGTTTAATCGTGTGAGCTCATTGTCAGTCTCAAGTCCAAATGAATAAAAAGAGGGTTGTCGAGTCAATATGAAACAGTTTTCTCTACCTAATAAAGGTAGGGATAAGACTGCGTACATCTTGTCTTCTCAAGTCCCAGAAATTAAACAAAATTTGTCGTTTGGTCTACATTTTTATTTATTAATTATTATTTTTTATTCATGCACGTCAATGTCCAGTAACCTCGAAATGTTTGACAGAGTGAATTGTATGAATATCATGTTTGTTCTGTGTTACGTTTACGCAATATTATTTTCCCTAATGGATTTAAGTTTTACTTATCATTATATATTACTTATTTTAGGGAAAAAGGATGGATTTACCCCGAACTTTAATAAATGGTACGTCTATGCCCTCCGTTATACTATGTGTCCACATAAGCCCCTGTCGTCCAATTATAGGTACACACATGCCCCTTTCACTAACGGACCCCTCATTTTTTACACGTGTCTTCATCCTAATGAACTATCCGTTTGACCTTTTTTTTTAACCCATAAATCAACTATCCGCCCCATAACCCAATATCCACCCAATTTCCTCTAAAAGGCATCCTAATTCAAAGACCCAAATTAACAGGTCCCGTATCTCACACACAAAACCCTAGCCTAGTTCTTTCGTC
>NW_006239155.1:885226-885930 GCF_000226075.1 Solanum tuberosum
AGAACTAGGCTAGGGTTTTGTGTGTGAGATATGGGACCTGTTAATTTGGGTCTTTTAATTAGGATGCCTTTTAGAGGAAGTTGGGTGGGTATTGAGTTATGGAACGGATAGTTGATTTATGGGTTAAAAAAAGGCCAAATGGGTAGTTCATTAGGATTAAGACACGTGTAAAAAATGAGGGGTCTGTTAGTGAGAGGAGCATGTGTGTACCTATAAATTGGACGGCAGGGGCTTATGTGGACGCAAAGTATAACGGAGGGCATAGACGTACCATTTATTAAGGTTCGGGGGTAAATCCATCCTTTTTCCCTTTATTTTATATTATCATAATTTTTTTATTAATTAAACTTTGTACAAAATCAAATTATAGAATTAACAAATTATGATAGAGAAAGTAATACTTATCTATTTATTGTCATAAATTATAATACTAGACACAAGTGCCCATGCTAGCACGGGCCCAATATCTGTTATGTTTTTGTATCACTTTATGTGACATATAGAATTTAGATAGTCAATTAAATTTTAATATTATTTTAAAATATTTTAAATTGTTAATTATTGTAATTTATAGTATTTTCACATAATTTTTAAATAATATATATTACTTCTCTTGTCCCAATATATGTAGCACATATAGAATTTAAGAGTCAATCAAATGTTGTTAATTATTGAGATTTACAATACTTTCTACTTAGTTTTCG
>NW_006239155.1:886258-887268 GCF_000226075.1 Solanum tuberosum
ATGTTACTTCTTTTGATTATTGTAATTTATAGTACTTTTTAAGTAAATTTTTATAATATATGTTACTTCTCTTATCCCAATGTATATGGCACAAATAAAATTTTAAGAGTCAATCAAATGTTATTAATTATTAAATATTAACTACTAAAATTGTATTAATTTACAATTGTCTTCATTAACTCATTACTGCAAAAATATTATACACATTAAGTTGGACGATTTTTTAATAATAATTGTGATTGTTTTTATTAACAAAAGCTTATTGTGATTTTTTTTAATTAACAAGCTAAATTGTGAATATAGAATTTTTATAAAGAGAGAGAGAAAATATGTCTATGAATAAAGAATAAGCACATGGGATCACAATTGTGGAAAAGCTAAAGGCCTTGGCAGGTGTACTCTCTGACATCAATTGGTGCCTTTTTAAATAGAATCATCCTTTGGTTTTGCAATATTTACGAAATTATCTGCAGGCAATCATGTACTCCCTCCGTCCCATTTTATGTGGCAACATTTCCTTTTTGGTCAGTCCCAAAAAGAATGTCACATTCCTTATTTGGTAAGTATTTAAAAGGTACAATTACCTCTTTTATCCTTGTTGGTCCCACTTAATCCTTGAAAAGAGTACTCCAATACATTTATTAGGAGAGAGAAAAATAAGTCTATTTTTTAAGGACAATTTGGTAAACATTTCAAAGTCTTTATCTATTTCTTAAACTCCGTGCCCGGTCAAATGTT
Source organism: Solanum tuberosum (assembly GCF_000226075.1). Taxonomy (NCBI): domain Eukaryota; kingdom Viridiplantae; phylum Streptophyta; class Magnoliopsida; order Solanales; family Solanaceae; genus Solanum; species Solanum tuberosum. Next base: position 886,997 of record NW_006239155.1, read on the forward strand.
GCCACATAAAATGGGGACGGAGGGAGTAATAAAAGATCAAATCCGGGGCAAAATCAGAACATAAAAAAGCAATCATGGGCTGCTATTTGAATTAAGCAAAAAACAATTGGGCTTTGTGTCAAAATCTCAAAAACGTCCAACAATCGATCCTACAATGTACAACATGTCATAGCAAAATTATAGTGTTATTCCAAAGAAGAGAAGTAGTAGATAGATATATATAAGTAGTAGATAGATATATATATATATGACAAACTAAGCTTCAAGAAAAC
>NW_006239155.1:887368-906991 GCF_000226075.1 Solanum tuberosum
GGTGAGGAATTATTAGAGTTATGTTTTTCAAGTGATTTACTTAAAACTCATATAATTGACTGGTATTTCCAGGTATGTAGGAGTTGGTGATTCAGAAGATGTGCAATTATTCTATTATTTTATAGAGTCGGAGTCTGATCCAGACTCCGACCCTCTTATGCTTTGGATCACTGGAGGACCTGGTTGCTCTGCTCTATCTGGCCTTATCTATGAGATTGGTATGTATGGGTAACCTAGTAATAATTTCAATTGAACATGTTAAGTTTCATTCATAGTGTACAAAAATGCAATTAACCTTTGATTTACACCTCTTCATCATGCTTCAAGTTGTTTGATAAGAAGGTACCACCAAAACTTAAAAGATAATTACTATACAGTAGTGGTTCAATGGACTCTTTTGCATGAGTTGAGTTGTTGGTCAGTTAACAACTCTTATATTTAGGAGATGCAAGTTTCGAAAATGAGGACGGTGAGATGGATGTGTCATGTGTAGGCATATAAAGAGAAATAAGATTAGGAATAGAAATATCTAGGACAAGGTGGGCGTGATCTCCATGGTGTATAAAGATGGATCTTGGGCCTAACTCAATCTCAAAAGCTAGCTCATGAGGCTGTCCAAGTCCATATAAGGAGACCAAATTTTCATCCCTTTTCTGATGTGGAAATTCTTAACATGGTAGACTAGATAAAGGAAGCAAGGCTGAGATGATTTAGACATGTGAAGAGGAGATGCACAAAAGCTCTAATGAGGAGTTGTGAGGGGTTGGAAATAGTGGTTATGATGAGAGGTAGAAGTAGGCCGAAGAAGTACTAAGGAGAGTTGATTAGACATGACATGTCTCATCTTCAACTTACTGACGACATGACCTGAGAGAGGAGGGTATAGAAGTCGTGAATTAGGTAGAAGGTTAGTATATAGTACGACATTGTCTCACTTTTTGCGGGATAAGCTTGGTGTTAATGTGGAGCTCCGTGCTTGTCGTATTACTAACTCTATTCTCGTAGTTAATTTCTTGTTCTTTGATTTTTGTTTCGCATTACCTTGTTAATGTTACTATTCTTTTTCTCTAAATGATCTCTATGCTGCTTTTCTTATTAGTTGTCATGTTCGCTTCACTGCATGTAATCTTTTTCATAATTGCTTTAATTTGCTACTCTTGAGCCAAAGGTCCATTAGAAACTATCTCTCTACCTTCACGAGATAGGGGTAAGGTCCGCATACATTCTACTATGTTTAGACCCCACTTGTGGAATTAAACTATAGGTATATTGTTGATCACGCTTCATCAAGCTAAATAAGAAAAATATTTTGGTTCAGATCATTGGCAACTTAGATTAAAATACCACAAATAACAAGTATAATTAGTTGATTTGAATCCTAAAAGTTTCTAGCATTTAACAAGCTATTAAGTTATACTTTCTAAACTTTTGGAACTATGAATATGAAGGACCAATAACATTTGAGGCAGTGGAATACAATGGGAGTTTGCCTACAATGTTACTGAATCCTTACTCATGGACAAAGGTGAGAGTATTTGATTCTCAAATTGTACTTTGTAATGTACATAAAGTTTGTGCACAATTCAAAAATGTTAAAAATATCATGGAAATTTTAGGTGGCAAGCATTATTTTCATAGACTTGCCGGTGGGCACTGGATTTTCCTACGCAAAAACTCCCGCAGCTCTACAATCATCTGATTTACAAGCAAGTGATCATGCATATCAGTTCCTTCGCAAGGTAATTACATTTATCGTTATTTGAGATTTCGCAGTCAGCATAGGAGGTCTAAGGCCTCTGTTACTATTGACAGACTTTTGTATATCTATTGCAACTAATTACCGATGTTGGATCAGTGTCAAGTGAGTATCACATTTCACTTAGTTTCTCCGCCTTTTAGGTGTCTGAACTTTTTGCTGAACTTCAAAATGTTTTTGCAGTGGTTTGTAGATCACCCAGCATTTCTAAAGAATCCATTATACATTGGTGGAGACTCGTACTCGGGGATGGTTGTTCCCATTATTAGTCAAATTATAGCCAGTAGTAAGACTATATTTGCATTAAGTTACTTTCCTGGATCATGCTTTGCTGGTTTAGTCCTATAACATTTTGCCCTTGATATTGCAGAGAATGAAATGGAAATCAAACCATTTATCAATCTCAAGGTTCGTCATTTTTTCTTATATAAATTATCTTTCCCCTTAGGGATAAATGGCAACTCGTAATGAAATTGCTATAACAAATGTTTATTCTGTAATGAACATCCTTTACCCTCCTATCCTATCCCGGCTAAAGATTGCATAGAAACATATTAGTTTTTGCTGAAGAGATCCTACATAGGGATGGCAATCATGCTAGGTGGGGCGGATAGAAATCTTAGTGGGTTTAAGCGGGTTTGCCCCGCCCCGCCCCATTGCCATCCCTATCCTACAGGTCAGTGTACGTAGAACAATATCACAATAAAAAGAACATTTTTTTCAGGGATATTTACTCGGAAATCCATCGACTTTTGAAGGTGAAAACAATTATGAGATTCCATATGCTCATGGAATGGGACTTATTTCTGATGAACTCTATGAGGTTGGGTTTTCTTCGGTATCATATCGGTACACTTTCATTAACTTTACTTACACTTATTGGCTTACTTTTCTGAAACAGTCTTTGAATACCAATTGTAAAGGAGAATACCTTAATATAAATCCAAGCAATTCACTGTGTTTGCAAGATGTTCAGACTTTTAAAGAGGTTGGATTCTATTTGAAGCAAAATCAAATATGATCTACTTGTTTTATTTGGTATTAAAATACTGATCTTATATGCAGCTTCTTAAAGGAATTAATAAGCCCCATATTTTGGAGCCCAAATGTAAGCGTTTTTCGCCAAGGCCACACCAATTGTTTGGCGAAAGAAGATCTCTTGATGAGAAGTTACATGAACCGAACAATCTTCCTGGACTAAAATGTCGCGTGAGTATTTGTCTTTCCATCTTCAATTATTATCTATACAATATTGCATTCTTTAGGCTATTGATTTTTGTATCTGCTATATTGATTACAAGAATTTACAATGTGCTATTACTTTAGAATAATTGGTACAAACATTCTTATCATTGGGCTGATGATGATCAAGTTAGAGACGCCCTCAACATCCGGAAGGTATGACACAAAACTAAATGAATTTTACTTATTTTCTTATTGTCAATGTGTAGAACTTAAACTCAGACTAACATATTCATTCGGTAAAAGGGGACTATCGGAAAATGGGAGAGATGTGCAACTTTGCAATTCCAAAAGATGGTCACAAATAGCATACCATATCATGAAAACCTCAGTAGCAAAGGTTACAGATCTCTTATATACAGGTTGAGTTGAGATATTAATTGTGTTTACAACAATATTGAAATAACTATGTGAAACTAACAAGTTCTCTAATGTTTTATTGAATTGAACAGTGGAGATCATGACAAGGTTGTTACCTTTCGATCAACTCAAGCATGGATAAAATCTCTTAACTACTCAATTGTCGATGATTGGCGAGCCTGGACTGTTGACAATCAAGTTGCCGGGTTAGTTCTTGATGAAAGACATACATTGTGGACACTTCAAAATTCTTGCACGTACATTAGTCATAAACTCTGTCACTGTATAGATGTTGAATCGTTTTTTTTCTTTCGTTGCCACGATTTCAGTTACACGAGAAGTTATTCAAATCAGATTACATTTGCCACAGTGAAGGCAAGAAACTAGTCTCTCAATCTATTTTTTTAAACTTTCTTTTCTTGATTAAATTTTTTTGTCAAATTGTTAAAATTGCTTTGTTAATTTTATTATTTAACAGGGAGCAGGGCATACTGCACCAGAATATAAGCCTCGTGAATGTCTGGCCATGCTCACAAGGTGGATGTCTTACCAGCCCTTGTAACAAATGTATCAGTATCACAATTTGTAATTATCAATGTCAACATTCCATTGTAATCACTCGTGAATTCATCCTAATTTGAGTTAAGTTTTATGCGTTGACGATGTAAAGAACATTTACACTATGTTTGGATCATTGTTATCCATTGTTTCATAATGTATTGTATTGTATTGTAGATACAATGTTTGGCTAGACTGTATTGTTTGTCGTTTAATAACATTTTTATTGTTTGGTTTGACTGTATCATATTGTATTGTAATTTATAAAATTTACTAAAATATCCTTAATTATTCTAGGGTAGGAGGTTTGACTAGAATTAAATAATATAAGGTAAAGGGTAAAATAGTACTATGAAATATTATGTAAAGATATAATTGGAAAAAGAAATTAAGTAACAATGGAAACACACCAAATTGGTTGTTCCATAAAATGGGGGTTTTCATTATTACGTAACAACGGAATTTAACAATACAATACAATACATTTTAAGTAACAATCAAAACAAACATTGTAGATATAATAACGATACAATACAATACAATGTGTAACAATGATCCAAACAAAGTGTTATAACAATCAGACACACTTTAAAACCAACCGTGAATTGTTGAAAACATCAATGTATAAAAAGTCTTTAACGCCATTTTAAGCTCCATATATATTACTCTTGAGTTCATTCATACCCTGTTGTTAGTAAATCATCTCATATTTAATCTTGTATGTAGTTAGGGGTGTGCACTATTTGGATTAAATCGAAAAATCAAATGAAACCGAATTCTAATTTGGATTGGTTTTGGATTAATAATTTACTTTGTTTGGTTTGGTTTCGGATTTAGAAAATTAAAAACCAAAAAAACCAAACTATAGACTGTCTTTCATTATGATTTAGTTTATATTTTATGTTTGGACGTCTATAATTGATATACTTTTAAGTATTGTGTTTTACGTTTTACTTGTGATTTATATTAGAAAGTATATGCAAGAGATGCAATATTATTACTTCTCCTTTTATATATATCAAATTGCAAATATAACTTTGATTATGTTTTTAATTATTGACATAACCGAATAACCAAATCGAAAAGAGAAAAATCAAACCGAACCAATTTTATTTGGTTTGGTTTGGGTTACACTTCTTCAAAATCAAAAAATGAAAAATTCAAACCAAATAGTACAAAACCAAACCGAAAAACCGAATGCACACTCCTATAATAATGTACTTAGTTAATAAATTTTTAGCGTGAAATGAGTAAATTTCACGTTTTCAGATTCTTAAATAAATAAAAAGTTTGAATTCGCCTCTCAACTTTTTAACTATAATTTAATATTTTCTTTTTATAGAAACTCCGTTAGAGGTTGAGGGCAAAATGAAATTTTGTCATAACGATAAAAAGACAACCGATAATCAAGTCAAACTAAAAAAGTGAGAGCCAATAGAGGGGCGATTCAATACAATTCATGGCCAGTAAACGATTTTTTCAGTACTAAACTTTAAACCAAATCACAAACCAAGTTTTTTCTTCCGTTCGACTCGATTTATCATTTCCAAAATTTTCACTAAAAGGTTCAAAATAATTAAAAAAAGTAAACGTACGAAGGAACATAGTTCTATTGAAAGCCACAAACTTTTCACTTGTAAGGAAGTGTGTTGGGCTGATCCAATCTTTTAGTCTATACAAAGCCCAGCCCACTTCAAAAGACTTCGTAGTTACTGGAAGCTACTGTCACTGCACGCGAACACTCCGCTCTACTTGCTCCTCCGTTGGTTTTCATCGGCGTACGATCTCCGATCTCCGACCTCCGACCTCCGACCTCCGACCACCGTATAAATCGCTTCATAGAACTCCGGTTAAGATATAAATTCTTAGTAAACAGTAATTAGAAGTAACAAAAATGGTGGAATTCTCCATGGCCAATGCCCAAGCATTTATAGATGAAGATGATGAACTGGATGAAGAGCCAGGTGAAGAGATAGAATCAGCACCACCGCTCAATGTTGGTGAAGAAAGGGAAATTAACTCAAATGGACTCAAGAAGAAGCTTCTTAAGCATGGTCAGGGTTGGGAGACCCCTGAATTTGGTGATGAAGTCACCGGTAATTCTGAAATTTAATCGATGCAACAGTTTCAAGATAAATTGATTAGTTTATTTAATCAAAATTAACTTTTCTATCAATACATATCAGCAATTTAATATTTGGGTGAAATTCTATGTTATTGAATTCCATATCCACTCGAATACCATGAAGGAATATTTGTTTTTGTTTTTAATTGAAATGTTTCTACTTTATTTATTGACTTGCAGTTCATTATGTTGGTATCCTACATGATGGAACCAAATCTGTTTCCACCAGGGACAAAGTTGAACCTTTTACATTCAAGCTTGGCCAAGGTGAGTTCTTGGTTATGTTTACTTGAAAAATGAATTTGTTACGAGGTTAAGGACACGCGGATTGATTCGACTTATAAGATTTAGATTAAGTAAGCAAAAACATTATTGAATAAATGTATAAAGAATAATAATTTGAATAAATTAGCAAATGGAACAGTGAAGTCAAAATATCATTGCTCCAATCCTGATTCCGGTGACAGTGTTGGTTCCGGAATAAAAGGTCTTTATATGTATGATCTTATGAATATTGCCTTAGTTGGTAATGTAATAAGAGAGAGCTCTGAATGCAAGAATATCAATGTAGTGCTTTGTATTGTTGAAAATCCAACCTTTTACAAATGAATAACTCAGCTATTTATAGACAACAAATAGAAATGTAGAATACATCAACATATGAAATCGCTCTGCTTGGACCCTATAGTACGTCGTCCAATAGAAAAGCTCCACCTGGGTATATCATTATGTGCACAACTGTAAATCTGTTGTGATTCGCAGGATCCTGTACGGAATTAGTTGATGTGTCTGTCCTTTCTTTCTCCTCTCATGACTTCGGGCCATAAGTCCTTTATTTCTTCTAACGTGCGTCGGGCCACAAGTCTTTTATTTCTTCTAACATGCCTTCGGGCCACGGGTCTCTTCCTTCATCGCCAACAACTCCAATGGTTTTGGTACAAGTGACCGATATCGATAACAACCCCGATTACTCTTGCTTGTGATTCTTCGAAGATCGCTTGCCTCTGGAGTCTTTACTCAGCTCTGTTTTTATCATTATCCTAATATCTTACGTCTTCATCTTATGCGACCACGTGTTCACAGTAATTTACCCCATACAACTTCCCCTTCGGTCTAGTTACCTTATTACTCCTATATTGGTGTGCAGTTGATAATTAATAATAATGTTTAAAGTTGCGAAAAATGTTTATTTTGCTATAATTGGCCATTTCTCTTACCATTTTTCCTTATAATTTGCTTAAGAGATTGTAGGAAAAAGTAGTTTCTTTTGTTGATACTGGGTTTGTGCATCCATTATTTGGTTTCTATTTATTAAGCTTAATAAGTTTGCTTTTGTTGGTTAGAGAAAGTTGCTGCTGGCTTAGACCGTGGCATTGTCACGATGAGGAAAGGTGAAGGAGCATTGTTCACTTTGCCTTCGGAAACTGCTTTTGGATCGTCAGACTCGGATGCAGTTTCATCGAATAGTGTCGTTCAGTTTGAAGTCGAACTCGTATCATGGATCACAGTGGTGGATGTCTGCAAGGACGGTGGTATTATCAAGAAAATTTTGGAGAAGGGGGAGATGATAGGACCTCCTGGTGACTTGGATGAAGTTCTAGGTACTTGATTATGTTCTGTGTTTAGTTTGTACCCAAAAAGAATTAACTATCAGGAAACCAAAAGAAAAAGAAATATTGCTAGTGCCAGTATCTGCATTTTATGTGGTCTTACTCGTGATATTGCATTTATCAGTTGTTTATAGATAAGATGTCCTTGATTTTGCAGTGAGGTATGTGGTGAGGCTGCTTGACGGCAACACTGTTGCAAAATCATCTGAACATGGAGTGGAGTTTTATGTCAAAGATGGTACCTTGGTATCTTTGTTTTTGTGCTTGAGAATCGACAAATTTGTGCTATCAAGTATCAACTGATAATATATTCCGTATATTTGACTAACCAACTCTGTTTTCATTTAGGCCATTTTTGTCAAGCATTACCAAAAGCGATCAAAACGATGAGAAAAGGGGAGAAAGTGAATTTACTTATTCAACCTCAGTGTACGTCTTCCCAACTCATTCTTTGCTAGCATTATTTGGGTTGATAGCTGGGGTTCCTTTTTGGGGCAGGGAGTGGGTATCAGGAGTATAATTTATAGATAATATAAAGTAGTCTAGATAAAGAAAGTAGATTTTTTGTGAATAGTGGACCTGGCAACTGTCGCCTACTGTGCTGTTCAGATGGAAAGATAGCTCTGTTTGTATAGTTTTATCATAATGTTAGTCCTTGAATGCCTTGTCATAAAAATAAAAAAAATGTTAGTCCTTGAATGGCATGTAAAAATTATCACGATATCTGTGTAAGGGAGATGAATTGGGAGTTATTGCCACTTATTGCTATTTTTCACAACAATATGTTGTACAAAAACGAATTAAGTGTATCAAATGAGAGGAATTCCTTATTTCCCTAATGATATATGACATGTGTTCCTACAGGAGAAAATGGTAGTAGATAGTTGTACATTCTGATTCATTTCGAATTTTGCGGAATGCAACTAGAATCTGGGATTTGGTCAAATTTTACCTCTATTAGGTAAGAGCTGGCTGTGAGATCTTAGAAGTGGAGTGCAACTAGAAACTAGGATCTGGTCATATTTTACCTCTATTAGGCTTTCGGTTTTGTTTTTGTCTAATCGCTAATTTTGTTGTTTTAAGGTTAAAGGTGATTTTCTAGTACAGTACTGTCTAGTCACCTTGTTGGTAATGAGCAAGAAAGATACTTCCTTCTTTCCATTTTAATGGAGTCGCCTTAATTATTAGGTTTGGAAGTGTTCTATGTAATGTATTCAAAGGTGCTGACTTTTGCCATCAATATTTCTTATCATAAATCTGTCAGATGGTCAGAGTTTCAGATAGTACAGTATGAAATAATTCTGGGAATTTTAGACATTTAATTCATGAGAAAAATTAGTTCACATTCACAAATTTAATGTTTTAGTCCTATATGACATACCTTTTGTTAGTTCAAACATTCATAATGTGTGTGCTCACTTTGACAAAAGGTCTGCTGACCACATTACATGGGTGGAGTAGACATGAATAAAGATTTTATACCAGACATGCTCTTCAACTAAAGTAGAAGCACATTAAACTACACTGTGGCTCTGTTCAATATCTATTCTTACTAGATGTTGTCATCCTAACTCTTGAGGCATATTATCTTCTACTGACTTATGTAGCTTAAAGTTTGCACAACGTTATGTGTGACCATCTTATAGAGAAAACATACTTTTATGTCTTTAACAAGCCCCTCTCGCGTGCGGGCATGATATTCGTTTTTATGGGCCAAACATGTGGAAATTCTTTTCTATAATGGGTATAGAGAGACTTGAATGGTCTTTTCTGCTCTGATATCATGTTGAAGTTTGTGACAATTTCATCTAAAAACTTAAACTTTTATTTGTTTAATTAAGCCTTCAACAATTAAAATATACGTATTATGTATGTATGTATCTTGTCCCATGTCACAAAGACTTATGCTGGTACAGAGGAACTGGAAAACCAATATAAACATAGTTTGCTTCCTCAAGATATGGAATTTTCATGTTGTTCCTCTGTAAGTGCCATGTTAAATGCAAGAAAACTGCGAGGGAAATTACGCTGAAGAACTCATGCAATCATTTTAAGTTGGTGTGCATCTTCCTCACTTTTATGATAGCAAGATATGCTTCGGGAATGATCGCCCATCCTTCCTTATCAGCCTGAAAAATTCCAACAGTTCTTTTCACTCTTAAAATTTTCTTTACCCCATCATCTTTGCAGATGCCTCTGTTGACAGGGATAAGGACTCTGAAAGTGGCGTCCCTTCAATTCCTCCAAGTTCTATTCTGAGTATTGATCTTGAACTAGTTTCTTTCAAGCCGGTAATAAATGTGACTGGTGATTTGGGAGTTTTAAAGAAGATTCTAAAAGAGGGAGAAGGCACTCTTACTGCAGATGAAGGAGCTGCTGTGACAAGTAAGTATTTAGAATTATGTGCATGTTACCTTCTTGCCCTTGAGGAAATTAAATACAGATAGTTGATATTATGTTACTTAACCATTTTTTTTTTTGCGGGATGGAGTGTGAATAACAATGCATGTATTAGGCATATAAGAGAACCTAAATTAACAAAAATACCCTTAAGTTCAAACAAGCTGTATTACTTTAGTGAATACAACTAAATGCCTTATATTAATAAAAAATATGATAGTATCATATTAGTAAGAAATCTAAATAATTTTGGTTTATTGTTTTTAAAACTATAACTTATGCATGTATACTAATTGGTAAAGGTAATCCTTGACTTTGGTATCATAATCCCTGCCTAACAATCAAAGTATTATTGTTCATCGGCTTGCAAGCCAATAATTATAATCTCTCCATAACTCGTCCGTGAACTAGACGTCGCTTTAATGTAATACAGAGACTGTACACAAATATGTTGTGGGGAAACCTCATATTGATGTTAAAAATAGAAAGCTCTCCTACTAAATTAATAATTAGTTAAACTTCTATAAAAGTTAGAAAAAACACTGAAAAATTGATGGTTGCTACAGCCTGGCCTAAAAAATAAATAAAGTGAAGACAATATTCTAAAAATTGGTTAAAGTTTGGAGGCCAAATCCTAGTTAACTGGTAATTAAGTAAAGGCAGCAAGCCAGCAACAGTTCCCTAAATAGCGACAAAGACAAAATAGCTTAACCTAGTTGAAATGAAGGTGGATTAATGTATCATGAAGAAGACTAAATAGATTATAGATGGATGTTAGCGGTACTCTAATACTACTCTTTTCACTTTTCATCAAACGTCATATTGCGTCCTTCAACACCCTAGGAAAGGGGACGGCAAATATGGAAATGTTACCTTACTCTTGCTCAGTGAAAGGCACACATGTGTGCTCTATTTTGGGAAGCATAACTGCAGAATTAGCTTAAGGCTGGGTCCAGTTTGAGAATTGGTAATAAAATTCAGCTTGAGTATGGGGAATTTACTAACTACTTGATTTTTGTTTCAAATCTCCAGTTAGGTATACAGCTAAGCTTGTGGACGGCACTTTGCTTGAGAAAAGAGGCTTTGATGGAGAGGACGCACTGAAGTTTATAACTGATGAAGGTCGGTACATTAGAACAAATTTAAAGTTTACTTATGGCTGATAATTAAGCATCTGATATATTTATTCCCATTATCCTCCCTGAAATCACAAGGTAATAAGATTTGTTATGTTAAATTGAGGTTTTTGTGGTACGTCCTTGATCTTTTGTCTTAAATTAAAAGTTATATCAGGTGCATTTCTTGCATGGGTTTCTTCTGAAAGCTCAAACTCTTTAGATTTTGTGTAATGTGAATTAACTATATGAAATAAACCCTGCATATATGCCAAGTCTTCAGTGATGCTTCTGTACTTCTTGAACTTTATGCCTACGAACCTTGCCTTGCTATGATTATGTTGTACTGTTTTGCATGCAGAACAAGTCGTTGCTGGACTGGACCAAGCTGTTACTACAATGAAGAAGGGCGAACATGCAATAGTGACAGTTAAACCTGACTATGGGTTTGGAAATACTGAAGTGAAGCGGGATCTTGCTATGGTTCCTCCATGCTCAACCATAATTTTTGAAGTTGAGATGTTGGAGTTCACAAAGGTAATTTCTGATGGAAGTATGTAATCTGCTAAGACATATTTGGTTTAGCCGCTTAGTACATATGGTTCAGCGAATGTAGGGTTAGAACTCATATACGATGTGTAAATGACCCAAACAAGTGGCCCAAAGTTCTGATTGGCAAACGTAGTTAATTTTCTAGGATTGAACATATGAAGAAACCTGAACACTACCCAATAGGTTAATGGATGTAATTGCTTAAACTGATTGATTAAGTTTGTAAATATATTGCTGTGTTTTTTTTTCTTGTGAGAATTTACTGGCACATACTATGAAACTAAATCGACACTAACGATACTTCTCCGGAACATCTATAAAGTCTCCTCTCTTCATAGCGAAGTCCTCTCTTGTTTGTTATATGTTGTGTAAATCAGGTTTGATTTGATGCTTATGTTTTTCTGTATTAAAGATTTTCTAGTTTGGAATTATGTTATTAGATGTATTGTCCATGCTTTATCTTCAAGTTACAGTAATTTTATTTCACCAAACCAAAAAAGAAAGTTCCAGTAATTTGATTCACATAATAACCGATGTTTGGATTTTCAAGTCTCAACCCCCTATCGACTAATCCTGTCCTATTAACTACTCTAGTTTGAATTTCAGGTCAAATTTAACAAGTTATTTTAATTTGTAGCCTTTCGTAACTAAAACTCTGAATATGGTAATCTTCACTCTAGTGTTTGGTAATTTGGATCATCAAGTGAAAGTAGGACACATTAATTGGGATAGATGGGGTGCTAAACTGCTTAGTGTAGTGAAATTAGGACAGCTTAGTTGGGTTGGACGGAGTGCTTATTTTCGTGAAGTTGATAATCTCTTAATGGGAAAAATTTTGATGCTGCACAAGACCATTTTACTAAATTTCTCTCGTATTTATTTTGGGTTGATACATACAAATTTCTCAAAATTCTAACTCTCCTATTGGGAACTAGGAAAAAGATCCTAGGGAAATGAATAAGCATGAGAGAATCCAAATGGCCCAGAGGAAGAAAGAAGAAGGCAACTTGCTCTTCAAAAACGGAAAGTATCAAAGAGCAATGAAGAAATATGAGAAGGTATCTCAGTGAATTGGTCATCAATGTTAAGAATGTGCAACTTTTGTTAGATACTCCATAATTTTTATGCTTTTTCTTGTTTGGATTTTTTTTTCCGTTCAGGCTACTGATTGTATTAATGAAGATGAACATTTTGAGGATGATGATCAAAAGATAGTTAAATCATTGAGAGTGTCATGCTGGTTGAATGGTGCTGCAGCATGTCTCAAACGGAATTATTTCCAGGAAGCAATCAAGCAATGTTCCAAGGTATAGTACATACATAACAAGATAATCAATTGAACAATACTATTTTCATGTAATTTGGATGGATAGGCATGCTTTATTGTGACAAAAACAGAGTCATATCAGTGCATACTGTATCAGCTGATTAAAGGCATTCTTCCTTTTCTTGTGAATGAATTGACAATCTGTCTTTTCAAAACCAAGCACGGCCTGATTTCATCCTTATCCTTTCCCATCGGTCATAGGTCTTAGAAGTTGAGTCCTGCAATGTGAAAGCATTATATAGGAGAGCACAAGCATTTATGGAAACAGCTGATCTGCACTTGGCGGAACTGGATATCAAGAAGGCACTAGAAATAGATCCACAAAACAGGTAATGCAACTCATGACTTTAATATTGGTGGAGAATTCTTTTGACCGTTATGACTCAAGGAGTTTCTGCGGATCAGGGAGGTGAAACTGATACAGAAGAACCTAAAACAACTCCAAGCAGAGAGCAACAAGAGAGACGCAAAGCTCTATACAACAATGTTTGCACGCTTGTCAAATGAGAACTCTTCGGCAGCAAAGGTTTGTTTCATGATTTCTAACTATTCGTAGTTTGAGAACGAAAAGGTGGGAGAGGAGGATATCTTTTTTAAAGATTTAAGTTATATGCAAGAAACTGAAGAAGTGTAGAAGTTTTAAGAATGCTTAATGATTTGTTCTCTACTCATATGATTTTGTCTCATTTCTTCTCAAATAAAATATCTTAATCCTCTGATCTGGCTTAAGAGAAGTTGTATTACATTGAGGAAATTAGATTCTAGAATCAATCGAGAAAATATACATGGTATTATATCCCAACTTTCTTCCAATTTTGCAGAGATTAAAAGTTGAAGAAACGGAGAACAAGAATGAAGAAAATGTTGGTGAAATCAACATGTGCTGACATTTGATTGGAAGTTGAATCTAGATGAAGAATTGTACTTGTATACATATTTTCTAAAGCTAACAGAGTCTTGAGCCAGGAGTCAATAGGAAACAACCTCTTTACCCCACTTATCCCGCAAAGGTAGGGGTAAGGTCTGCGTACACCCCACTCTTTCTAGACCCCACTTGTTTCGGGAATATATTGGGTATGTTGTTGTTAACACCGAGCATGTATAGACAAGGTAATAGAGAAAGGCATTACATCGCAGAAACCACACTTGTACCTCTGGAAATACGTGGTTTCAGTTCTATTTTAAACGTAAAAAATTGGCACCTTCTGGTTGTATATTTCATTTGGATGTTAGTTTGAACTTTATTTTTCAGTTGTCCCTATCAAATATGAGATATCCCCCTGCATTTCTGCTGGCTTTGCTTATTGTGTTCCATCTACTAATACTGAGATGATTTTAGTTGCAAGAAAAAATATACTAACTCATTGAAATTTGGACAAAATTACACTAAAGTCTCATATCATTATAACTCAAAATCTTACAACACTTTTATTTTACCACGAAGGTTGGTAACAAGCCAAAAACAGTTCTCACTTGAGGCAATGCCAACAAACATAAATTTACAACTCTACAACTGAATAGTAAGTATAGTAAACTCTACTACAGAAGCAGTCACAAGTAAAGTTAGTGAGTCGTGTAATAGGTGATCATGTGGCATTCTGAGAGGCACTTGAGTCAGCCATTGACGCGTCTTTGGCTCCATCCAATTTTTTTGGCTTAAATTTTTCTTTTGTGCTATCAAAAAATGAGATTCTTACACAAAATTTGAATTTGATGCTCACTGCAGAGCATAGATCTTGTTGCATCTTTCATGAATAATATATTCGTGTCTGATATAATTCTCAAAGCTTTTTATTGCCAAAAGGAGTAGGTAGCGGGATAGATTTAAATACCCTGATATTATTTTATTTTCAAATTTTCACCAACCATCTTTGAATGAGACAACATTCTGGTGGACACCATGTGCAGCTATTTTATATCATTCCAGAAATAGCCATCGTTCTGTATTATTTTTTTTTATATCACAACCGAATTTGGTGTAATTGTTAATTTTGTTTTCGAACTACAGATATTTTTAAAGACACTCTTTTACTTAATTAATTGAACTTAAATTCACTCTCGATCTGTCACATAACATAACAAGTGATCTTAAACTCTTGTAATTGCATGAGACTCTATAAAATGCTGAAAGATGTGTTGAAAATACCCTTGAACTTGACGAGAATTTAAGCGTGTATTTCTTACGTTCCCACAAGATGCTTTAGATGGTAGAGGTTCAACCAACAATAGTTGTGTGACCCTCCATTAATTAATTAACATTTGGATAATGGGTCCACTTCTTTGCCTTTTTACCATCTCTCTCTTACTCACCTCTCTCTTTTTTTTCTTTTTTTTTTTACTCCTAATAAATATCTAATTCTCAAAACATAATTAAATAATTAATACATTTGATTAAAAAAATATCGATAAATACACTTTCTGTTAAAATAACTTTAATACTTATAAAATTGTTAACATTAAAAATAAACTTATTTTTAAGTATATTTAATAGAATCAAATTAACTCAAAATACAAACTAATTTACTTTAGCATATAAATTGATTTGATAAGATTTTTTTAATTTTATTTTTTATCTTATTTTGAAATTACACATACTTTTTCTTTCACCATAACCATATTTAAATATAAGAATGACAACGAGACAGAACAAGATAGGGAGTGGCGGACTCATAAACGTTTTTAAAAAATTTATACATGTGATAAATACAAACTAATTTACTTTAGCATATAAATTGATTTGATAAGATTTTTTTAATTTTNNNAAATATATATTATAACTGAATGTACGTAAAGACACGAAAAAATGAATTCTAATAATATTAAGGTTGAATGATATTATTATTATAATAATAATAATAATAATAATAATATAATAATATCATTCAACCTTAATATTATTAGAATTCATTTTTTGTGTCTTTACGTACATTCAGTTATTATATATTTCCAACGTTTTTCTATTAAGTATTTTAAAAAATTATAACTTAAATTAAGAAAATAATGGATACTCTCTGTTAAGAGAATGACTATAAATATATGAACTAAAACAGAATTAAAATAACAATGACTATAAATATATGAACTAAAACAAAATTAAAAAAATATATGGAAAACTAAATTTGAATTAATTTGTTTTTTTAGGTGCTAGTAATTGAGAAAACACTAAATATTTTTGAGTTAATTTGATATTATTAAAAATATTGAATGATATGAGTATTTTAAATACTCAGTCTTAAAAACATTTTTAGTTATTGTGATAAATAAAAATGTTTATTAATTCTTTTATTCAACATATCCACATCTTAAGAAAATGAAGTTAAAGAAATATTTGGTAGGAGTAAGAAAATAAAAAAATGAATGAAAAGAAGGGTAAGTAGGAGAGAGATGATAAAAAGATAAAAAGAAAAAAATAGACACATTATCCGAATGTCAATTAATCAAGGGAAAAAGGGCAAATATACCCCCGAACTTTTAAAAATGGTATGTATATACCCTTCGTTATACTTTGAGACTGTATATACCCTTGCCGTCCAATAATCGGTGCACATTTGCCCCTCCCACTAACGGCACACTCTTTCTGTACACGTGGCGCAATCTTAAGCCATTATCCAGTTGATCAATTTTTTTTAACCCAATTCCTAAGAACCCGCCCATGACCCAATAAGCCCACTCAATTTAAATCTAAAGAAAAGACCCAAAATTAGCACCCCATAGCTGAAATTCGGACATGCCCAAGAGAGAAGATTAGCACGCCGGAATTCGGACATGGGTGTCCTGTCACACTTTTCAGATAAATCCCCACAGCTATCATATTCTGGTGCAACATAACACACAGTTCCTCTCATGCTTGGAGTGCTTCTGATGCCACCACTTTTAGGTGATTTGGTGAATTTGGAGCAATTGAATGTGGCACATTATATGCTTTCTAGAACAATTCCGAAAAGTATTTGTCAGCTTCCTAAGCTTCAGAATTTTATGTATCCTTATAATTTCTTCATTGGTGAATCGCTGGTGTATTTGGGATTGCCGGAGTTTCATGATGAACGAAATTGTTTGCCCAAAATACCGGTGCAACTGTCTCCGGGACAGTATTAGGCGTTTTTGTCTAAAAAAATTCATTGTAGTGCTTTTAGGTGTCATAAATTTGTTCCTGTTTTGCCATCTCCACCACCACTTTCACTGCCGTTGCCTGCCCCTCCTCCGCCTGTTGTAGTGCCTATTTTTCCTCCTCCGCCACCACTTTATACTCTTCCTTCACCTTCACCACCACCACCTCCTCCACCTCCAGTTTATTCACCATCGCCACCACCACCCTCTCCATCACCTCCACCACCAACTCCATCTCCTCCTCCACCGCCACCACCACCACCACCATTTCCACCTCCTCCACCACTTGTTTATTCACCACCACCATCACCTCCACCACATGTTTATTCACCACCATCACCCCCACCATCTCCACCTCCTCCATCACCATTGCCTTATTGTGTACGCTCACCTCCACCTCACTTGCAAGCCTCCTCTTCTCCTCCTTCACATTTTTTCTGTCATCTAATGAAACCCACCAATCTAATAGCTTCCTATGCTTTTCTTTTCTATTTTTCCTGCTGGTCCTGAACTCGACGAAGCCCCAATTCACTTCGTCTTCGGCCTCTCCTTCTTGATCTCACCAATCTAATGGCTTCCTAGGATTTGGGTCTATTCTTTAAATTTTAGAGAGTATATTTTACCCATAAATTTGATGGGTTTATGGGTTATGGGTAGGTTTTAGGATTTGGGTTAAAAGAATTGGTCAATTGGGTAGTGGCTTAAGATTGTGCCACGTGTACGGAAAGAGTGTGCCGTTAGTGGGAGGGGCAAATGTGCACCGATTATTGGACGGCAAGGGTATATACAGTCTCAAAGTATAACGAAGGACATACCATTTTTAAAAGTTCGGGGGTATATTTGTCCTTTTTCCCATTAATCAATGGAGGGTCATATAACTATTGCTCATTATAAAAAATTTCTAAGTAGAGGGATGTTTTTGTCTTTTCAAAAACATTTCATGAAAAATGTGTTTGCTGCCATAACAGTATAAGATGCCCCTCCATTATTTTAAATTCATTCAAAAATGAATGCATCAATGGCGAAATCGAAATATTCCCTAATTAGCTCCAATGCGTTTCTTCATCTTCTTGCTCTACTATTAGTGATACAAATAAGCCTCCTGCAACTGCAAGTACAAGCTGCTGCAACTGTTAAATTTCTTCCTGGATTTGACGGTCCTCTTCCTTTTCATCTCGAAACTGGGTTAGTTTATTTTCTTTCTTTTACTAATTGTATAGCTTAGAGCAAGTTTCATGGTTGGGTCAAATTTGGGCGGATCAAAACTCAATCCAGTTTTAATTTGCTTGTGTCAAAACGGGTAACAACTCTACTATAGAGTGTAGAGATTGAATCCCAACTTTAGCTCTCACATTACCAGCAAAGACGATAGATCTAACAATTTCTTCCACAGTTTACTGATTGCAAAAAAATGGCATCTAGCTCCGCAAATCCAGAGAAACAGTTAATTATGATTCACCACGTGAAGTGTGTGGTCTTTCTGTACAATTAGATATAGATATTTTATGTATATATTTTTTTAAATTAATATAATATTATCAACACTCATCTTATCGATTAGATATAAATATTTTATGTATATATTTTTTAAAATTGATATAATATTATGGACCCTCATCTTATGTAAGGCTAAATAATGCACTTTCACTATTATATTTATTACTCTGGCTATGGTGAATATATTCAATTATAAAAAATATAGGAGTATTAATTTGCAATAATATCTAAAACAGTGCAAGTAATCTAGATTGTCCGTATAAATAATATTTATATCTTTAGGCTATTTTTAGTTGTTGTACTAGCTAGCTACCTGTCGTTTAAGATTTCAAATCTCATAATTGTTAGTATTATTTTTACAAGTTATAAAAATATCAAATATATTTAAAATTACAGATCTTAAAAATCTTCTATTTTCTTAAATTTTGTGCCGAATTAAATTAAAATGTCTTACTAATTAAATTTTTTAAAAATGTTAAAGTTGAAATAATTAGAACTAAATATTTACATGATTCAGGTATGTAGGTGTGGGTAAAGAAGAGAAACATCAGCTATTTTATTATTTTATTAAATCAGAATCAGACCCTGGAAATGATCCTCTTATATTGTGGCTCACTGGAGGACCTGGTTGCTCTTCTTTCAATGGAGTTGTCTATGAAATTGGTAAGTATAGTTCCATCTTCTAAATGTGAATTTAAATTTTACGGGTTTAGGGTGTGTTTGGTATGAAGGAAAATGTTTTTCATGGAAAATGTTTTCCTAGAAAACAAGTTGATTTTTGACTTATTTTCTCATGTTTTGTTGGTGAGTAGAAAATATTTTCTGAAAAAGATTTTTAGTGTTTGATTTATGAATGAAAAAATATTTTTGAGAAATATCTTTTATTTTTACTAGAGTAGAAAATAATTTTTGAAATTGAATTATTTTTTAAAAAACAAACTTAAATTATTTTTGGGGCGTGGGGGGGGGGTGTG
>NW_006239155.1:909025-933222 GCF_000226075.1 Solanum tuberosum
TGGAGGGAGGGGGTGGGTCGGGTGAGGGTGGGATAAAAAAATTAAAGTTGAAAAATATTTTTTTAAAATAAGCTTTAAATTTACTTTTTCATCAAATTTTTTTTTTTTATTTTTTCAACAAAAAAGTTGTAATTTGAAATTGGTGGAAAGTTTTGGAAAATGTTTTCCTTGATTTTTTATGGGAAGTCATTTTCCTTGAATTTGAGGAAAATGAGTTGATTTGGAAAACATTTTCCAAAACATTTAACTCAACCAAACATGAGAAAATTGAAAAACATTTTCCGGAAAATGTTTTCCTTCATACCAAACACACCCTTAATCTTTAAGATTTCTAGTATGTTACAGTTGAAAAGAAAAGTGTTTAAGAATCTTTGTAGTTATGGGTTCATATTTACTAGTTATTGCAATTTTTATGAATTTTATATATAAATTTATATTTTGCATCAAAATAATTGATTCAGATGAATCTGATACCAGTACTCTGTATCTGCCTATCTTTATCATAAAGAATTTTATGTAGTTATCTTATAAGTGACCTTTTGACACTGTCAATGCATAAAAACCAATTTCTTTTGAGATTAATTAATGTTGGGAAAGGCTTATCTATATCATTCGTTTAAAGTTTGGCTCATCTATGTAATTTCCGTTTGAGAAAAGGCCTATCCATGCCATTATTTGTTAACTTAATAAAGTTCAGATTTTGCAAAACCATTTTTCACACATGGTTAATTATGATTCGGCCATGTCATTGTTAAATCATTTTTAAAAAGGAAAAGACTCAAATATGCTATCAAACTTTGAGACAAGACTCATCTATGTCTTCCAGTTAAAAGTTTGGCTCATCTATGTTATTTCTAGTTAACAAATAATGGCATGGATGCACCTTTTCTTAAATGGAAATGGCATAGATGAGCCAAACTTTTAACCGATGGCATAGATGAGCCTTTTTTTCAAAATTTGATGGCATATTTAAGCATTTTCCTATTGATGTTTTGATGCAAGCATTTCCTGTGATGCAATTTATATGATTGTTGTTGATTAATTTTACTTAAGGTTGTTGATTAATAATTCAGGGCCATTATATTACAAACAAAAAAAGTATAATGGGAGTCTACCAACACTTGGAGTGACTCCAAACTCATGGACCAAGGTAATTACATTGCCTATGATTCTTGTATATCTTTATTAGTTTAAGGTGAATTTGAATTATATTTAATTGTTGTAATATTTTCTAAATTATTAGGTTGCAAACATAATTTTCTTAGAGCAACCTGTAAATACTGGATTTTCATATGCAACAACACCAGAAGCAATGCATGTCATTGATGTTGATGCATGTAAGCACGTCTATGAATTTTTACTCAAGGTATGTATATTTGATACAACTAGTACTATAATTCCGAGTCACCTATTTAGTATGTGAGTGAGTTCATCCTAATTGTTTCTAATCATTAATTACAGTGGCTCGTTGATCATCCAGAATTTAGTTCAAATAATTTTTATTTGGGTGGAGATTCATATTCTGGTATCGTTCTTCCACGTGTTGTCCAACAGATATCAGATGGTAATTATAATTTTATGTATCTAATTACAGAATTTTCAAGTTATTTTACTGTTTATTAGTAGCATTGTTTGTCTAATTACTTAAGAGTTGCATGATCTTAATTGTAGGAATTGAAGCAGGCAGCAAGCCTTTGATTAACCTTAAGGTTTCTAATTATGTTCATTCTTTTCTTAATCTTTTTTTTTTATTATTATTAGTAGTAGTAGTGTAATTAACAGCTTAATCTAATCTCAGTTGTTTTGGTTAATTTCAGGGTTATTTACTCGGAAACCCTTTAACATTTCCTGAAGAAAAAAATTTTGTGATTCCATTTCTTCTTGGCATGGGAATCGTTCCTAATGAACTTTATCAGGTAATATATATATAGGGCGGTTTAAAAAAAAAGTGGTTTTGAGTAGTAATAGAAGTTGGATTTTGATTAATATTTTTTCTTCGAGAAATCTTAGTACCTATATTCGTTGGCTACATGAACTTTCACCTTGCTGGTGAGTGTTCGATTTTCCACCTTATAATCCTCTCTCATTTCCTTACCCCTAATTTTTTATTTTTAAAGAAGATGTTTTTTTCAGAAGTTGAAAAACATGGTTTCTCCCCCGTGAACACTTTTTAAAAGTTTGACAAAACATAAAAAATCGATGTTATGATACAAACAAAAGTACTTTTCAAATTGATTAGTATTATATGAAAGTTCTTTTCTGGAAAGCACGTATGACAAAAAGTAAAATTTTAAAATAAACAGATTTTGAAAGTTTGGTTAAACATGCATTTTACAATATATTATTAATATTTCTTTCCATAACAGTCGATGGTGCAAAATTGCAAAGGAGAATACAGAGAGGAGTTTGCTCCCACGAATGCTCAATGCACCCAAGATCTAGATATTGTGGATGAGGTTAATAATTTCTTAAATACAATTATTATTAAGATTTCCTTAATTAATTGGTTGGTACTAATTAATTTGTTGAATTTGCAAATTTTGTAGCTGTTGAACAATATTAATGATCAACATGTTTTAGAACCCATGTGTGGATCAGAAACTGAATTGAAAAGCCCATTTCCATCTATATTTAGAGGGAGAAGAAGATCTCTTCAAGAGAATGCCATCTCACCCAGCTGTTATGGAAAGCTTGTAAGTATTTCTAGGGTAAAAATTTACTCTGATTCATTCAGTGTTTACATCAAATCTATTAATCAAGTAATAAAATTTAGTAAGTAAGTTAAAATTTCTTTAAATATTGTGATTTTGGGAGTTTTATATTTAAATCATAAGGTGTTTGTGTTACCTCTTGGACTATACTCCCTTTAGATTAAAATCTCTTCCGATGAAATATATATATATATATATATGGTAAAATATTTGAGATGACTTGTTGAAAGAAGTGTGACGGTGTGAGAAATGAAGAAAGTCTTGACAATGAGTTCATGATAGCTCAGATAGTTTTGTGAACATAACCAAAAAAAAGATTATTGTTGCGGGGGGTGGAGGTTACGTGTACTACCACTTGAAACCTTTTGGATCATGTCATATTCTTGCGAGGTTATTTTTTATATGAGTTTATGATTGTTCAAGGGGGCTCTAGTAATATCTAATATTTTAGATGTGAAACATGAAAAACGATAACAATTTAAAAAAAAATTAATCTATTTTTTACTCTAGTAAATGAGATAAGGCATACACTAATTGACCATAACTAGATCATAGAAGAGTATTTCCAAACAAATATAATGCTATCGTTGATTTGGTAAAAACATCAATATAAATATAATGTTATCATGGCTGCAGGTTGATAGACACGAAATCTCAAATTATTGGGCAAATGATCCTCGAGTCCAGAAAGCTCTCCATGTTCGAAAGGTTTGCGATCATGCATCAATTTGTATTTGACTAAATTATTTATATATATATATATTAGTAATTTGAATAACTATTTTTAATAAATACTTTTAAGTATTAAATTGTGAAAAACTTTGTAATTGTGATTTTTTCATATGATTTTTATTTTTTTGAAAAAAAACATTCTTTAACTTAAGTATTTTTAATTTTTTTAAAAATAATACTTTTAACCTTTCAAAGATCGATCAAATAAAGTATATGTCATGAATTTAAGCTTTATAAATAAAAAAGAAACGGACTATCATAATATTATTAACGTAATTTAAGATCAAACTAAAGGTATTAAGCATAATAGACTTTTTGTTCTTGGAGATAATTGCATTTTGATTGAGTTATTTATATAAGGAAAAGGAAAGTAAGGAAGGTAAACAAAAAATAAGAGTAATCATTGGTACTAGATATAGATCAAAATAATACATTATCATCAGTATGCATAAATATTGAGGTATTATTTTTCCTTTTTTTTTTTTACCAGGGAACTATAGATCACTGGGCAAGATGCAAGCAAAATGGTATTAAAAAATACTATACATTTACCTCTATGGAGAGTATTTCATATCACGTAAATCATAGCGCTAAAGGTTATCGATCACTTATATATAGGTAATTAATTTATTTTTCTTAATTAAAGTTTTCATTTGTTTATATTATTAATCTCGAAACAAATTAAAAAAAATTGTGATTAAATAATTTTATACTTTTTTTTGTTGAAACAGTGGTGATCATGACATGGGTGTACCATTCCAATCTACAGAAGCATGGATTAAATCACTGAATTATTCAATTGTTGATAATTGGCGTCAATGGATAGTTAATGGTCAAGTTGCCGGGTATTTTTTTAAAATTTTACTCGAGTGTAAATTGCTACTCTCATATTGTCATTTTTTTCAAATTGATTAGTCACATAACTTGCTATTCATCAAAAAAGTGTTTTTTTCACTTATGATAAAAAAGTGTTTTTCAAAATAAGTAGATTTTAAAAGTCTGAATAAATGAACTATTAGTTTAATTGTTTCTTTATCGTTATAGATACTAAATTTTATTTTATTTATTTATTCATTTTTGTAGATACACAAGATCATATGCCAATAAGATGACATTTGCAACAGTAAAGGCAAGAACTTTATTTGTTTAACATTATTATTTTCCTTCACATTGGTTTGTTTTATTGTATTTGATTTTTATTTTTCCCTCTTAATTAATTAATAAGTTTATGTTTTTTGTTATTTATTTATTTTAAACAGGGAGCAGGACATGTAGCTCCTGAGTACAAAAGGGAAGAGAGCTTTAATATGTTCAAAAGATGGATATCTCATAATCCTTTATAGACTATTGAAGCTATTAGCCAGTAATTGACGTTGGTATCTGCTTTTAAATGATTTAGTCGAGTCGAGATTTTATCGAAAATAGTCATTTTATCTTCGTATGATAAGAATAAGATCTACGGACATATTATTTCTTCAGATTTCATTTGTATAATTACTGATATGTTGTTGTTTTATAATTATTAAGACAATAATTATTACCTCTCCTTTTCCTAATATTGTGCATTGCATTAACGAGCAATTAAGTGAGCGTTTGATTATGGAAATAAAAAAAAACACTTTATTTGAAGATTTTAAAATTAATATAATGAGTCTTCCATTATAGATCTTTTAAGAAGATTTTCAACGAGCCTTCACTATTGTCAAGTAACAGTGATACATAAAGTGATTCAAATCATTAAATTAATGTCAGTCCTTATATTTAATAATAAATAAAAACTCCAACATTATTCCATTGGATAACATCAACTTACTCATAATATTTTTTCGTCCATAAGATATCTCAATTCATTAGATAAATTATCCTTATTATTAATTATGTATATGGTCATTTTTAAAGCATTAAATTTATTATATTAAAACGTGAATTAATAAACATATCATTTTATTAATTGTTCCTTATATAATACACCAAGTCAATACATCCTCTAGTTCATAATTTAAATGAATTGTCGGGGGTTTAGCTCATTAAGGAAAATATTAAGGACATAAATTTTAAATTAAAGGCTACTTTTTATAATTATCTTTTTTATTATTTCAAATTAATCTCTTAGAAAATGTAAAGTAGTAAAAAATCTACTGAACGAAAGATAAATGTGAAAAAAAAGTCTCAATAACTTTCTAATACGTTGAATAGTTCATTTATTTTGAACTATAAGAAAAACTCAACAATTCACTTAATATGAACTAAAGTAAGTACACTAGACAAGGATGAAAAATATTGCATACATAATAAATATTTTTAGTTTAAAATCATAAAATTAATTTTTATTTATGTACTTGTTTATTTTTTAAACTTCATGCCTAATTTGCAAATTAGTACTGATAAGAAGTTGACTGACCCGTTTCTTCCAAGCGAATCCGGTATGGTACCCGACCGATCCGTTGGCGCTTAAACCCTCGGAAAAAACCTAGCTTGTGTGCGCTGATGACCTATTGTCTTCTCTTTTCCCCTTTCACTTCTCATCTTCTTCATTGCCCCTTCACCAATCAGTCGAAAAAACTCTTCACAAAAAGCTGTAATCTTTAGCTCCGGAGATGCTCGAAGTTCATCGGAGCAGCTCAGTTGAGTGGAAGCCATCACCGGTGGTAGCATTAGCTACCAGCGCCGACGATTCTCAAGTCGCCGCCGCACGTGAGGACGGTTCTCTTGAGATTTGGCTTGTTTCTCCTGGATCAGTCGGCTGGCACTGTCAGCTTGTACGTACTTGTATTTTGCTTATATTTGTATGTATCTTCGGGTTATTATGGCAATTGAAGTTTTGGATTTGTTTTTGTGGTTAGACAATACACGGGAATCCAAATTCTAGGGTTTCTTCGCTGGTTTGGTGTCGGTCGGGCTCCAGTGGTTCGCCTGCTGGACGGTTGTTTTCTTCCAGTATTGATGGATCAGTTTCTGAATGGGACCTTTTTGATTTGAGACAGGTGTGTGAAAAAAAATCTTTGCTTTTAATTGTTTTTGTTGAATGGCATTGCAAATGTTGAGCTGTTTATTGCTGTACTCTGGAGAATTCCTACTAATCTAAGCTATTTTTATTACCAGTAAGTAGCTTATAAGCTATTTTTAAAGTAGTTCATGCTTGGATAGAGTTGCAATTGCAATGCTTACCAGAAATCTTAGAGACCATTGTAAGGGAATGGGGCGGAATTAATTATTAGCTCCGGTGTAGGAGGTAGGATGAAAAGAATATACCTTTTAACATAGAAATGAAGGCCTAGTGAAAGTTGACTACCGTGAAAGACAGACATTTTTGGAATTTTGTTGTGCCGTTTGTCGTTATTTAATCACTTTATGCTTTGTTTGATGTGAATCAAGTAATGTTATTGTTGCTATGGTTGTTTGCAGATTGCGCTAGATTCTATTGATGTTGCAATATGGCAGATGGCTGTGGAGCCATGCAGTAATTCACAGCTGAATCAAAAGCAGTCTCCCAAGCATTTTGAGAATGGTCATGTTAATCATAGAAATAGTGAGAGCAGTGATAGTGACAGCAGTGAAAGCGAAGATGGTGATGACTCTGTAGAGCTTCACGAGGATCATGCTAGTGATAATTGCCGAATAGCATTTGCTTGTGATGATGGCCGTGTAAGAATCTATATAGTCGATGATGATAAAAATTTAACATTCAAAAGATCATCACCAAGTGTCAAGGGTGAGACAGCTACCCTTAAGAGTCACAGCACATATGTGAATGTCACTTGGTATTATAGAGTTGTATTTTTATTTTTTTTGCAGGACGTACATTGAGTGTCACTTGGAGTTCTGATGCAAATAGGATATTTTCTGGGAGTAGTGATGGGTATGTTTCATTTTTGAATATAGCCTACCAGTTGATTTCTAATGAAAACTCAAAAAAGACAGAAAGGTTGAGGCATGAAATTACTTTTTTATATTATGTCCACGGTGAATTTCTGATGGAAGTTGTTTCTTTGCAGGGTTATAAGATGCTGGGATGCCGAAGTCACTCATGAAATCTACAGGATATCAGTTGGTCTTGGAGGGCTGGGTAGTGGATCTGAATTATGCATATGGTCGCTACTTGCATTGAGGTGAAAATTAAATTGGAAATGCTTGCATTAAATATATGTGAAGAAAAGAAGTTCATTTCTCCCCTTTTTTAAGAATGTTCTGTATGATGTTCCAATTTTTCCTTAATTTCATATTGTTTCCAGATGTGGTACCCTCGTCAGTGCTGATAGTACCGGGAGTGTTCAGTTCTGGGATACCCAACATGGGACTCTTGTGAATGCACTTTCCAATCATAAAGGCGACGTAAATGCTTTAGCAGCATCTCCCAGCCATACTAGGGTGTTTTCTGCTGGCTCTGATGGTCAGGTATATAAATGTCAACCTCTAGAAAAAGAAAACTTTCGGTTGGAGTTGTAGGGGTTTGTCCCCCTGCTATTTTAAAAGTTGAAACTAAGATAATGGTGCAGTGCGTCTTTTTATTTTAGCCCATTGGATGGTCAAAATGGCTAGTCTGAGATTCTTGGGTTGGTGTTTGTTCCGGAAAATGACTGGTTTGTTTTTGAAACAAGCACTGCCGGTACTGTTTACTGGTGTGTACTTTGTATGGAAAAAGTGATCCCACCCTCCATCGGAGCATACATTTGCAGCTTTTATTAACTTGCACTGCCGGTACTGTTTACTGGTGTGTGCTTTGTATGGAAAAAGTGATCCCACCCTCCATCGGAGCATACATTTGCAGCTTTTGTTAACTTCCACTTTTTCGACAAAAAGATTCACCTTCAACCAAATATTCTTATTTGAAGTATGTTTGGTGATATTTTGTTGGTTTTATCTTGTTAATTTCACATATGTAAGAGCTTCAAAGAATGTTTTCAGGCTTAAGTTTTTTGTCCCAAAAAAAAAAAAACTCAAAATCTCTTCTTCCTACACAACATACCAAATGTAGTTTCACAAAGTGGGATCTGGGGAGGGTGTACACGGACCACACCTCTTACCTCAGAGGTAGAGAAGCTATTTCCTATATTGCCTCGACTCTAGACAAAAACTTTCTCAAAAAAGGAGGGAGGTACAAGAAACAACAAACAGTAACCAAAGCAACATATATTAGCAGAATAATACTACAACAAAATAATACTATAATCAAACTACACGAAACAACAGAAATCAAAGAACAAGAAACTATATGACTACTAGTATTGACAACAAGACAATACCATCCTACCTACTTGTATGGATGCACTTCTACCTACTACCATTTTACCCTAATTCGTGTCCTCGATAACTTCCTATTTAAGGTCTCGAAGGATGATGTGTTTTTGGTTTATTGTATGCATTGTCCCTTTACCCCTTGAAAGATGAAGAGAAAGAACATAAATTAGGTCTTAACAATAAAAAAATATTTAGATTTAAAAGTTTTTTAACTTCGAATTTTTTTAAAACAAGTTGAATTTCATGTTTTTTGGTATTAATTTTAACTTATTCAACAATTTTAATTAGGAGAGATTTTTTGGGCTTACGCCCCAAAAGAAAAACTCACCCAACGCCTAAGCGTATGCTCAGATTGATGGGGCTTATGGCTCATGATACTTTCACTCCCCACAGATCTCCCCCGTGCGTTTTGTACTACGCTCCACCTTGAGGCTTGCTGAGGAATGCCTTTTGAAACACTGGTGTAACCATGCTTCAATAATTATGCAGTAATCTGTAGTTACCTTTTTTTCCAGTGTATAATCTTTTCAACTAAATATTTTACTGAGGAATATTGTTCTCTCCCTCCATTTACTTTTACTTGTCACATTTGGAATTGGCACGGCATTAAGAAAACAATGATTGACATGGTTATTTTACCACACCACCTCTATTAATTAATGTTTAGTATTAGGTGTGGGCAAGTGATTTGGGGAATAAGTAATTAATGCTAAGGGTAAAACATGGAAAAATAATTTTCTTTTCTTGATATGTTAAAAGTGACGAGTAAAAGTAAAAATCTATTAGGATAGGGACAAGTAAAAGTGAACAGAGGGAGTAGTTTATAACTGTTCAGAGATGACAGGCAAACATGCTCTCCCATAGCTGCTGACAATATGCTACTGATTTTTAGGTTGTACTTTATAAGCTCTCTGTGGATTTTGCTGGGGCTAACGAAGGAAATGTAACCTCCAGAGTCATGAAAAAATGGGTATATATTAGTCATGTGAGGGCCCACACCCATGATGTGAGGGCCTTGACTATTGCTGTGCCCATCAGTCACAAAGGTTAGTTCATTTGTATCCTCTGATAATAAAATTGATCCTTTGCCCCTTTTCTTAACTGAATTTTTAATTCTCGCAGAGTTGTCTTCGTACAGTCTGTTTGGGTTTTGTTGTTCTGTTCTATTGTTAATCGTCTTCATTTTCCTTTCAGATACCATAGTTGAACGGGACTTAAAGATACCTCGATCTAGGTTGAAGCACCTTGATTCCAGTTACCATAAATGGGCACATTTAGGCGTGCCGATGCTTATCTCAGGTGGTGATGACACTAAACTTTTTGCATACTCTGCGAGGGAGTTTACCAAGTTTTCTCCACATGATATTTGTCCTGTACCACAGAGGCCGCACATACAACTTGCAGTAAATACAATATTTAATCAGGCTGCATTACTCTTAATCCAAGCTTCCTACTGGATTGATGTTTTGTTAGTTCGAGCTGTGTCTGGTGGAGCTGCTAAGACAGATCTGGTTGCCCGAGTTAAGTGTAAAGCTCCAAGGAAAATAACATGTAGTGCAATTTCTCCTTCTGGTGCCCTTTTTGCTTTTTCTGATCATGTAAAATGCTGCCTTTTTGAGCTTAAGAGAATTGCTTCCAGTAAGAGTCCATGGGCAGTCAACAAAAGCCATCTTCCTTTGGATCTGCCATTTGCCCATTCAATGGTTTTCAGTGCTGATTCTTCTCGGTTGATGATAGCAGGGTGTGACAGAAGGGTCTATGTCAGTACCTTGTCCAGTTTACCTTCTTCTCTCTTTTATTTTCTACTGTACTTTTAAATAGAAGTAAATGGACATTTTGAGTCTTACCGCACTCCTAAGTTGCAGGGAGTTAGCTTGCCATCTTCTTTTTGGCTTTACTAGGAAATTCATAGTAGTAAGTTTTAGGACATTAGGGATCGATAAACAAAAGTTTTAGGACAGTAGGGATCGATAAATAAAAGTTTTAGGACAGTAGGGATCGATAAACAAAAGCTTTAGGACAGTAGGGATCGATAACCAAAAGTTGTAGGAAGTAAGGTTCTCATGGTTAAGGAACATGACTATAGAACTAACCACCTTTGCTGCTGTTGAATCCTGCCTTCCTGAACTCTGACCACCTAACTTGTCATGGTTCTCCCTGGTGGTGCAATCCTACCACCAAACTGCATCATAAGAGATGATGAAGGGAGGAAATGTAGAAGCAGGAAGTGGAAGTTGATAGTATGGCAGTGATAGGCACTGGAAAGAGGCTGAGGGGAGTGGGTAAATAGACAGAAGAAGGGGGAGCAAGTGTGAGATGTGAGGATAAGGGAGGGTAGGGTGGGTGTGGTTGGTGGGTAGGGGTCATAGTCAGCAGTTCTGAAGATCGACATCTTTGGGAGGGAATCATATGACCATTGCTTGCAAGAACTGTTTGATATTTAAGCTACGGATAAATCTGAAACATTAAGCTCACTATTTTTATTTAGGCTATGAATTTAATCTGAGCCATTTTCTGAAGTTTTAGCTTTGTCTCTAGGTGGTGGAAGTAGGAAGCTCAGAACTAGTTCATGTTTTTACACCTCGTCGTGAAGAGCATGTTGAAGAACTATTACCTGCTGAACCTCCCATAACTAGAATGTTCATCAGCATCGACGGGCAATGGCTAGCTACTATAAACTGCTTTGGAGATGTGTATATATTTAATTTAGAGACACAGAGGTATTAACATGCTTTTTATCGTTTTTGCTATTGTTTTAAGATGTCTTTTCCATTTCCTTGGGACACCTCAACTACTAAGAAATCATTTACTTATCCTTTGAACGATCATTTTGTATTCCTCGTTTCTTTTGGGTCTGAATGAATTTTGTCATGGAGCAGGCAACATTGGTTTATATCAAGATTGGGTGGTCATTCAGTTACAGCTGGTGGTTTTAGTCCTCAAAACAGCAATGTGCTTATAGTATCAACTTCTTCGAACCAGGTATATGCCTTGGATGTTGAAGCTAAGCAGTTAGGGGAATGGTCGAATCATAATACATTTGCACTGCCGAGAAGATATCAAGAATTTCCCGGAGAAGTGATTGGGATTTCATTCCCACCGTCTTCCGCTTCTTCATCTGTAATTGCCTATAGTCCAAGGTTGGTTTTACTGTTTTTTGACAGATCTGATCATTTATCTTTTGTATTTATAATTGTGGTCACTATTTTTATTTGTTGATTATTACTTGCTTTTTAAAAATCAAAGTCACTTTGGTCATAATGAAAATCAAAGTCACTTGGTAATTCCTATAGAGGGTCTCATTATGGAGTTAAACACTTTGAGAGAAAAGTAAGCCGAAAGGTGGATTAGACTCTTTTCTTTTAGGCTAAAACTAAAAATACTCAGTTGAGATGCAATCTTTTACCTTGCATGACATGGTTCATTTGGAAGCTACCTGGTTTCTGAGTATTCCGAAAGCATTTATAATGATGAGCTTTTTCTTTCCTTTCTAGCTCTATTTTGGGAAGTATACTGACATGACCATGTGACCTTTAATTACTTGTTCAAGTTTATCTTAGAAGCTTATTGAATGACCCGGAAAACATAGTAATCAGCAATTGTATATGGCTCTATGTTTCACCAGCAATTATTAGTGGCTCTATGTTATTATCCCCTTTTATTTTGCGCAGGGGACTCAGTTTTGTGCCAGCCAATCACCATCTTGGTCTCTGGCTTTATTCTATTAACGGAAAAGGGTCAAAAAGCATTAAAGTTAAAAAAAAAGTAGTAGTTGTTTGCTCGTGAAATTCAAATATTTTTCACTAAAATTTATAGAATTGAAATTGAAAATAGAGTTGGGTTTAAATTATTTTTTTATTGCGAATGAAACAACCGAACGATTGGAGATTGGAGAATTTTACCATCAAACTACTTTTGAAATAAAGTGAAAAATTATTTCGAAAAAAAATATAAATAATTCACATAACATCCTAAAATAGCTTTCTCAATCTCGACAATTGCTCATTTATAAACTACGGAAAATGGTCAAAATTGCCCCTGCACTATGTGAAATAGACCACTTATACCCTCCGTTACATTTTAGGATCAAAAATGCCCCCACTCTTTTCCTAAGAGACCACAATTACTCTTTAAGACTTAACAGAAGTGATGTGGCAAGCCACATGTCACTAATTTCGCCACATAGGCTTGCCAACTAGGATACCCACTAAAAAATTTGACCCAATTAATAATTCAACCCTAACTCATTTTTGTTGGACCCAACCCACTAAAATTAAGAGGGAAACATCATCTTTTTTTCACCTCATTCCGTTTTACTATTAAGCTTATGAAGTTCAATTTTCAAGTTGTAAATAAGCAAGGGAAGCAAGAGATTTTTAATACTTTGATTCTTAACTGATACAAGAGATTTTAATTGTCTACCTTACATCTCTTACCTTAGGAATGCTAGCTTTAAAATATAATGACACAATGGACTAGAAAAGATACATAAGCTTGAAAATTGAACTTCATGGTTCTCTGGTGTTATACATTACAACCAAAATCATTGAAATTCATCATTGTAAGAGACAAGTGGATGCAACATTAATATGCCCCTATATGTTTAAAATCTTGTATTCACATTTTATCAATCACCCTCCTATATTTGTCGTAGTGCGAATCCGCTAGACAACAAGCTGAAAACGTAGAAACTTTTGATGTAGTCGGCTTGTGGTTGTGGGGTATAATCACCACATAAGTGGAGCTTCTCAAAATTTGTGGAAAGCCATATAAAACACAAGCTCAAGCTTTCTAAGCATGGAATGGTGCCAGAGCATAGTTTTTAAATCTATGGTGGCATGCAATCCTGGTGCAAGTAAGCTTAAGCTCGTAAAAGTCTTAAAAAAATCCTCGTATGTGGTGAATTATAGTAAAACAGAATGAGGTGGAAAAAATGATGTTTCCCTCTTAATTTTAGTGGGTTGGGTCCAACAAAAATGAGTTAGGGTTGAATTACTAATTGGGTCAAAAATTTTAGTGGGTATCCTAGTTGGCAAGCCTAGGTGGCAAAATTAGTGTCATGTGGCTTGCCACATCACTTCTGTTAAGTCTTAAGGGTAATTGTGGTCCCTTAGGATAACAACGGGGGCATTTTTTATCCTAAAATGTAACAGAGGGTATAAGTGGTCTCTTTCACATAGTTTAGGGGCAATTTTGACCCTTTTCCGTTCTATTAATATTCTCTTATTTACTGATAATAAAAAGATTATTAGTGGCTCTATGTTTCTCAGTATTATGCTGCATGCTACAACACTTGTATTTTGCTCTGACAAATGCAAACATATCAATAGCTCTGTTCCTTTTGGTCTTAGTTGAGATGTAATGTTTTATGTCACGTCAAATAACAAGGAAATAAAGTGTTAAATGTTCTATTTTGTATCCGATCACTATAATAATGATATCTGCTAATAATCTAACCAACAGGGCGATGTGCTTGATTGACTTTGGGAAGCCAGTGGATGGTGATGATGAGGCTGACTTAGCCAATGGTCAAGATTTAGCTTCAAAGAAGCTATATAGTACTCTTGTGAATGGAAGTTTGAAGCGCAAGTTAAAGGGACGTGACTTGGAGACGAAACTAAACGGTAGAAAGAATTTTGAGTTTCATGCCTTCAGAGACCCCGTCTTATTTGTTGGACATCTTTCAAAAACGTCTACCTTAATCATAGACAAACCTTGGATTCAAGTGGTTAAAAGTTTTGATACTACACCTGTTCACAGACATGTTTTCGGGACATAACTTATTTTGTGCCAGGTAGTTTTTGTTTCATTTTACTAGGGAAATTTAGCGGGGTGATTCAAGTCCATCTGCAGTGTTAGGTTTTTCTTTGTTGTCACTTGGGGGAAGTGGTGATGAAAGCATGTTGTGTAATGTATTCTTTTGATAGTCAAGTTAACCTGTGAAATCAATTTTGAAGTTCAAAATACATTTATTATTTTTATATACAAGAGTTGAATAGATACAATCTGCCTGTTCTTTATCATAATGCCAGATTGAGTTTTTGAATAAGTGTGTGCTTGGTGCGAACAAAAATGTTTTCCTAATAAGTAAGTTTTTGTTTACTTATTTTATGGTGTTCGGAATGCATGTAAAGAAAATATTGTATCAAGAACATTTATACGTAATTTAGGAAAGTATTTTAAGGGATGGGATATGACTTTATATATGAACTCAATATCTTTTATTCAAAGATTTAATATATATAAAAAATCAAAAGTTGAAAGGATCAAGGGTGTGATTGGTATGGAGGAAAATATTTTTCCTTCTCATTGCTTCATGTTCAAAAATTTTTGAAAGTATTATTTTAGTAAAATAAAGTTTTTTGAAAATGACTTTCTTGGTGAAAATAAGGAAAATAAGTCTCACAAGTGACATTCTAAATTGACCGTGTCCTTGATCACCACCCTCCACCACACCCTATTTTTACTATCACTCTTGACGGTTAAAAGGTAACACCACTGGTGAAAAATCTTACATTCACCACTACATGACTAAAAGGTGACACAACGAAAAATTCTGTGTACACCACTGCACTCATCCGCACCACCCCATACCCACACCTACCATAATATTTATCTAGATGACATATAAATATTTTAAAATATTATTTGTTTATTTTTACTTACGTACCAAACACACAAAAAAGCATTTATTTTTCTGAAAAAGCATTTTCCTTTCTACCTAACACCCCCCCTACCCCTACCCCTAAAGTGAGTACATGCAAATTCAATAGGTTTAGAAAGGCTGACAAGAAAGGTTAGCTCATTGCTCATTCCCCTCCTTTTTTGGCATTTCTTTCTGATACAAACTTGTCAGTTACATATATTAGGCTGTTAGAGGGGCCAAAGATGAGAAATTATATATTGTTTGGTCATTCACTGATTTGAAGTGTCTAATTCAACTGATGCAATTTTTATATTTTAGCCACTATGACTATGAAAGACCAATCCAACTATATACTGTCCTTGTCCAATTATTCAAATCCCAATTAATGATCAAGTTATCATGAGGCAGCTTGGGTACAACCAAACTCGAAATTTAAAGTTTATGAATTTATTCTCAACTTAATATTGAATTCATAGCTCGTTTTAGTTATTGAGTTTATCATTATATTTATACTATACATATATAAAGTGGATTTACTAATTATATCAATGTAGGATCTGAGCAAAATTTACTGAGCTTGATCTGCGTGTCAAGAAAATCTAGTTTTGGATTAGATTTTCTAATAAGCCGACAAAAATTTACTAAATTCTCCTTATCTTTTGATCATGAATAATG
Source organism: Solanum tuberosum (assembly GCF_000226075.1). Classification (NCBI taxonomy): domain Eukaryota; kingdom Viridiplantae; phylum Streptophyta; class Magnoliopsida; order Solanales; family Solanaceae; genus Solanum; species Solanum tuberosum. Next base: position 925,028 of record NW_006239155.1, read on the forward strand.
ATTTTTTATTTTTTGTATTATAAGTGCTCTATGTCTATTCATTAGTTTAAGATTTAGACGGTTTTTGCTTTCAAGTCAATGAATTTAGAGAATGTATAGCTTGTTTTGCCAAAATTTTAAATTAGTTTATTTTGAAAAGTGGTTTTAGGAAGAAATTGTTTGTATTTGATTAATAAATTTTAAAAATATTTTTTTTAGCAACAATTTATGTTTGACCAAACTTTTTAAAAGTAATTCTAAGCATATTTTTCTTAAAAAATGTTTTCAAAAAAGTTTATTTATTTTTATTTCTAACCTGATGTTCAATACCTATATTGGAGCCCGACTAAATGAATTTGCGCCGGAATGTCTCATGGGGATAAATCATTTTCAAAAAAGTACTTTAAGGGAAAAATTATTTTTTTAGCTATGGAAAATAACTTTTCTTATTTACATAAACACTTATTTTCTCCCAAAAATTTGACAAATCACCTCACTTTTTAAATATAAACAACTTTTAAAAAGAAACACTTTTGACCTCCCAAAAACTTGGCTAAATAGATTATTAATTATTGCAGGACACTCTTTTAAATTTGTGCATTGAGTGTGCATATTAAGAAGAGTTCGACCAATCAGGATTATAATGAAATAATAAGTACTCATTTATTTTTAATTAAAAATCTCAAACTTCAATCTTTGTTAGGTACATATTCACTTTGTTAGGGTGATTTTTATTTATTTTTGAATGCCCAAATTGCTTTGCTACTATCGTAAGCATTATATTGATGTGATTGCTTGTTCCCTTGTGCACATGCTACTTTGACCCTTATCAACATTAATGTAAATCTTTGCTGAAAATATTTTGGCTGAGAGGGAATGGAGTTATCGAAGGGGTTTCAACTGAATCCAGACTCTTTTATTGAAAAAATATATTGTATATTTCATATAAAAATTATGAAGTAGAAGTCACGTATAAGAGTAGTAGGGGTAGAATGTTCTTCTGTCTTACGAAAGTTGGTGCATAGTATTAGTTGTATCGTTGTAGCTCTTGCGGCCATATATTGTTTATTGTATTTCGATTACCATATAATTTTGCTGATGTTGTTATTTCTCGTAGACTTTATACTGTTTTTCTTGTTAATTGCTATGCTTTTTTTTTCTTGTACTTAAGTCAATGGTCTTTTGAAAACAACATTTCTACCTCCACGAGCTAGTGATAAAGTCTACGTACGTTCTATCCTCTCCGAACTTTATTTAGTGAGATTTCATTGAATATATTGTCGTGTACAAAAGATTGGATTATCTATCCTAATTATAATATTGGTCATTTTCTAGTTAATGTTGAGGATACTATATTTTAAGTTGTCTTGTCACATAAACAGCCTTAGTTTTGGGTATTACTTTTAGAAGATTTTGTGGTTCCATGTATCTGTGTCTGCCTATAATTGTCTCTCATTCCAGATGCTATATATGCAAGTTTGTTCTATAATTTTGTAAACTCTTTTTTTTATTGGAAAAAATAATTTCTTTGAGTTTTCTAGACTCATTTTATTTTTATTTTCTTGTAAAATATTTCTCAAACTTGAACGATAACATTTGAAAAAGACTTAGAAAAACCAATAGTTCTATGAGTCATTCATATTAATTAAGTCATTGAAGCATCAAAATCATGCTATAGCCTATAATCGAACACTTTTATCGTGCTAAGAGTAGGACAATTCCGAAATGGTAAGAGAAAAAGGAAAAACATTTCGTAACAGTTAAATAATGATGAATATATTGGAAAACATTGTAATGAAAAAATGTGGGGAAAACTGAGATTTTTTCCAATTACTAAGGAAAAAAGAATTAAGATTTAACTTTGAAGTCGTCAAATCCAATTATTAAACTAAAAAATAGCTGACGAATGTATGATTCATATATAATACAAATATGATATGTATAATTTATATATATCAACTAAACAAGTAAATAGTAAATCTGTCCAACTATTTACGTAAACATTCCAAAAATAAAAAGTGGGAGACAAAGAGGTTTATTATAACAATCAATAGCACATGAATGGGGTCCAATTTGTCACTTTCACTTGTAAATTTAGGACCAACCATATTATTAACCTGGTGTTCTTCTTTCATTGCTCCAAACACTGTGCAAGTTGACAACATAATTTAATACCCCCACGCCACCCCCACACCCCTAGCTACTCATGTCCTCTCATTTTCTTATGAGTTGATGTTAAACATTCTAAACATTGATTATTAAGAAACTCATGTTTAAGGTATACTTAAAAACATTCTTGGACTTTAATCCATTTTGTATCTCCTATATCTCTTTGTGGAGGAGTGTGGGGCAGTTCTATTTGGTTTCAAGATCCATGAAATGAGGAATTCTGTTTCCATTTGGAAATTCAATTAAAATGTGATAATTTTTGTGTGTGGTAGTAAATGTATATAAGTTAAATCTATGAAAAAATGGCAAAATAAATAGTTGGGTAGAAAAACTATACAAATTGAACCAGTTAGGCAAAATATTTACTCAAATTGGACCAATCTAATATATTTATCCTGATTGGACCCATGACCTAAACCATTTACCCGACTCCCCCTGGTTCTATTCATTGAATCACAACTTCTTCATCCTTGATACCATCGAAGTATATATATACTCTGATTATATCTATATACTCTAATGTTATCAAATAGTAATTGAACAGCCTTTTCACTGAAACACTGCATGTACCTCCTTTATGTCATCAGAATATATATGTATTTTCATAAGGTGATAGCCCTTGTAAATAGTTTCTCTTTTTTTGGGTACAAGTGTTCTTCCCTTTTTTTTTTTTTTTTGTTAATAGATAAACTTTAAACTTTAACCCTTTTTAAGACTTAAGAAGTTAAGTTTGTTTTTTAACTTCATTATTATTATTATTATTATTAAGGCAACCAAGTTGGCAAGATTCCTACCATGGAATCCCAAAATCCGCCCTAAAGTGCGGATTGAAGTATCGTGTTCAATTTTTACTAATTGGGACTCTATAAAAATATTTTTCTTAATTGACCTTTTTCATACTTATCTTCCACTAAGTTGACAAAACTAACCTAGGATTAGTTTAAGTTTGAGTTAATTATCGAACCGTCTATATATTAATTCAACATATTTCAGCCTAATTCACTTAATTTTAGACAATTAAATTTGATATGTTATAGTATACAATAAAGAAAAAATATATTGTATTAGGTACTAAAATATATTTAAAAAAAATAAAGTTATTAAAACTTAGTAAGAATTAGTACAGTTAAGTTTTGACCCACATTTTAGTCTGTTTCAGCTCATCTTGATCCATTTATTTATTAACTTAACTCATCTTGACGTACTCAAATTCAGTTCAATTCGTTTATTTGTCACCTCTAGTTTCACTCAAGATGATGGTAAAATCAAAATAAATAATTATCTCATGTTTAATCAAAAGTCAAATTCGAACCCTATAAATATATTTTAAAAATCATAATAAAAACGATTCATCCTTTAACAAATCTTACTGGACACAAATTTAAATGATCCGGCATAAGAAAAAAATACTTTAATAATATCGATAGAAGGCACATAATTTAGGCTGTTTTGACATTTTTATTGTCCTAGTAGCTACTATGTTTCTTCCCTTTTCACATGTTCATTTACCAAGTCATACTATTAATTATTATATTAAATAAATAATTGGAGATTGGTGAAGATTAGTGTTTTTTTCCCTCTTGAAATATTCATCAAAACTTTGTATTTATCCTTTTAAAAAAAAGTTTAAACACTTATACGTGCACGTGTGCGCATGAATTATTGACTACTTTTTTAAATAAAATAATAATATATAATTGTGTGTAAGCAATAACAAGGCCTAACTCTTTGCTTTTTTCCCCTTCATATTATTATTATTACTACTATTTTTTTTTAACATAATATGTACAAACATTTGTGTCAGCATCTGAGGAAGCTTTTGACTTAAAACCAAGTTAATAAAGAAAACAACAAAATTTTGTTATAAATAAAGAATAATATGCACCACAAGTTTCCATTGAAATCAAGTTGACAGCTACTTCTCATCTTACATAACTATATGCAACCATGCAACTTCTCCACAATTATTGCTAATTTGTATGTTCATTATACATGAAAAGATAATATATAAAATCTTATCACTGGTTTTTTGACGTAATTCTAATCATTTTTCTCATAATTCTGCTTCGAAAAAATTTCTTTTAAGGTAAAATATATCAGAAACAACCTTTTTATCTCATAAAAATAAAGATAAAATTTGTGTACATTCTATCGTTTTCATACTTCACTGAATATGTTATTGTATATAACTCTAACTACCCTTTATTGGCATTGTGGTATATTTCAACTATAATTCAATCCAATTTGACAAGAGATGATAGTTATAAGGAATGTAAATAGTGTTAGATTAGTTATAGAGTAATTTAATTTGTTATAGCATGTTACTAATTTCACAATATTTTAATACATATAAGTTAAATTCTTGTTATATTCATTAAATGAATTAATGACCAAAGAATTCAAATTTGGTAAATGCCTCTTTTTTTGGGATATATACTCAACTACTCATGAATAAAAAACTAACAACCTACTATAATCTATCATGACTTAATTTTGGGAGTTGTTTGAGGTAATATTAAAGTATATATTAGGATGAATCACTCATTAGAGGTGTGGTAGGATGGATGAATATAAATTTCGAGCTTTGAGACTAACTCTTGTTGATGAGCGTTTTTCCTTTGAATGTATCGACTATACATGAATATTTGAATTTGTCAGACCAGTAAATTTTGAAAATCAGATAAGATAGTATATGAAGCATGCATTAATTAGGGTTTTAATTAACATAACGTTTTAGAAAACCCTAAGCCACACATTAAATAAGCATAGACAAAGGGCACCTTCAATCACATGGAACCTGCAAGAATATCTACCTACATATGAAAGGTGACATCTGGTATTTCTCATTTAATATTTTTTGTTTTAATTTGTGTATCAACATGTGGCAATTGTGTAACAAGTACATTTTTGTTGGATTAAGATGTAACACATGGAGAATATCAAACCCTTCAACAATAAGATCAATAATTATTGGAAAAAGCTAGCTAGGTATAGAAGAAATAATTAACCTTACCAATTAATTCATTCTAATTTGAGCAACAAATCCACATAACCATTTTCAATAATTTCAAATTTTGTGAAAATTATTAGTGTACCAAGAAGGGAAATTGTCAGCATTCAGGACACATAGCTGGAGCTCTTGTCTTTTTCTTGAAATCTATGTCATGCTCCAAGATATGGGTGGCAAATTCTTTAAAAATCATAAGACCTACAATATTAAAAGGTTTTGGTGAGGTAAAAAAAGGAAAAGAAGCAAAATTAATACAAAAACCAATAATCTTTTTATCATTTATCACCACTTTGGTATCCTCATTGAAGTATAACTAAATTGAAAAATTCACATAGAAAAATTCCACGCTTAGTAACAAAGGCGATCCCGTATCCAATTGGGTTCGGATCCAAAATCTCATATTAAAGACGAAGGAATACTAATTACCATTTCGTCATAATTCTTGGGGTCATTTGATAGTTGGTTAGAGTTACACATGTAATAATTAATCCGAAGATTAATTATGAGGGAGTTTTTGTAGCATCTTACGCATGATTGACTTATATTTATATATGTATTAGTTAGTTAACCTTCTATCCTACATAAAATAATGTACAACTTCCTTCATAATTTATACATATATTAGTTATATGAATTCCAAAATTGCAAATTAAACACATTATTAATTTTTATATAAATGACTTATAACCTCTAACCAATCGCCAAAAATAATATATTTTACTGATAAATAATTTAATATATACGTAACTCACCTCCAAATCAGCTATCAAACGAGCCTTATTGATACAAAAACCAATAATTGCACCTCCAAAATTATACACGGATCATATTTTTAGTAGACAGCTGTCATAAAACTAGGTGGGGTTGTTCATTTTTGGTAGAAAATGAAACTTGAAAGGGATTAATATTTCATTATTCACAATGTCTTGTTCTGATTTTGATTATATTACATTATCAATTTTGAACCAACTCAATCAGTTCATCAAATTCCCTCAGCTAGGCTGGCAATTCTCACAGTTACAACAATTAAAGAATAATATATAATTTCCATTTTTTTTTAATTTATACAGATCTGTTAAAAGTATTTGTTGAAGAATAAAATAATGAGATAATGTAAATAATAAAACTGTAAAGAAATAAATATTATGGACTAAATATTAATTATTTTTTCTCCTGACTTCTGTTTGGTGTGGGAAAGAGATAATAAAATAAAGTTTTTTTTTTTTGACATTTATGTTTTTCTGTTGTTTCCCACTACATAGACAGGAAAAATAACTAGGAAGAAGATTAAAAAAAAATTTAAAAAAAAAGAAAAGAGGATAAAAACAAGATCCTCAGAAATCTAAAGTTTTTTTTTTTCCCATTTTTTTCATGCCCCCTATTCACCCCTCAAACATCAAATCTTTTACTCTCTTCAACTGCAGCTTGCAGACACAGAAAAAATATACTTTTTTGCCAATTCTTATTGCCTCTTTCTTCCCTCCAATCCACCTGATAAAAACACAATACCAAAAATTAATTAAATTTTCAAAAAAAAAATTAAAATCTACTGAAAATAATTAGACATAATAGAAGATAAATATGTACATTAGTTGAGATTAAGTTTAAGTCATGTTACAACATTTATTTTTAGTCTAGCTGGTAAAAAATATGCAAAGAAGTTTTGGGTAAAATTTGGTAATGCTATTGAATTGAGACGAACTTAAATAGAGCGACATGAAGTATGGATCGAGAGAATTTGTATAATCCATTCTAAGTTATAACTTGCTCGAGATTGAGATGTATTTATTATTGTTGTAGTATCAAGAACAAACTAGGACCTTTTTACTTACTAGATTTTTCTGATGAAGTTCTTCCACTCACAGATGTTTTCAAGAATCCAAAATGCTTTCCCAAAACAGATTTACCCTGAATAGAATAACACATTCTCATTGTTAGTAAAAATTATATAACAATTACAACAATATACTCAGTTTAATCTCACAAATTACTGTGAGATCTGACAAGTGTATAATGTAAGCAGCCTTATCTCTCCAATAGAATAAAAATAATATAACCATATATTCAGTATAATCTCATAAATTAGTGTGAGATCTAAATAGCGTATTGTGTACGCAACAGGTAAAGAGAATGTTTTCGAAAGAATAAAAATGATATAAGAAGAAATAACCTTTGAATGTGTTTCAGAGAAGCCAGTTACCATCTCCATGGAAGTTCTATCATTATAACATCTTTCATCCTGAAAAATATATATATACAAAAAAGGGTAAATGTCAAAAAAAATAAAAATATAATATAAGATGAGAAAAATGTTGTTATATTGACAAAGTTACCTTAGGGAAATTAGAGAAAGGAGAACTAGCAGTGTCATCAAGATAAAGACTCTGTTTTTTCACTTTTTGTTCATTTATTTTCCTCTTTTCTTTAGCTTTTTTAGTGTTTTGAGAAGCAGATGGATAGAAAATATATCCATTTTCATCAAAACAATAATCTTCATGAAAATGTGGTGGACCAGAAGAAGCATCAGAAACCATAGACATATCTTCATCTTCTTCTTCATCTTCATTACTAACATACTCTGTTTTATAATTAATCCCATATGGATTATTATTATTATGGCTAACATCTCTTCTGTTATTGTATTGATCTGCTGAAAATTGATCTAAATACATTGTCCATCCAGATTCACAACCACTGCTACATTCAGAACCTGAAATATTCATTCTTGAAATTTATTTTTTGAAAAAAAATGTATTTTTTTGGTGTTTCTTGAAAAAACAGAGGAAGAAAAATAAAGGGTTTTTTTTTTAAAAAAAAATTAATGTGTTTTATTGTGATTATTGGTTGTGTATTTATAAGTGGAGAAAGAGAAGAAGTAAGGTGTATATATAAAACCAAAGTTAGCACACTCAATAGTAGACTAGCTTTGTCCTTAGCTTTATCCTTTGGGTCTTAGTTTTTTTCTCAATTTTGTGAAGGATCAAAATTTGCCAGTTGGCTTTAGTTATGGGGTAGGGTGGGATAGGGGGTGGGGGTG
>NW_006239155.1:934352-939413 GCF_000226075.1 Solanum tuberosum
GTGGGATAGGGGGTGGGGGTGGGGTGGGTAATGAGTTTTTGGCAAGTTGCAAGTGATATTGGTACAGCATGGTGATTGCAAGAAAATCATATGTTCAACAATATTTGTGCAACAGCCATCCAGCAAATGCCAACTACTCCCTTGCATATTGTGCTTGTTATTTACCACACTCCATTTTATTTTTACTCCGTCTGTCCAACAATACTTATTCACTATTAGTTTTGCACACTTCTTAAGAAATTATAAATTGAAAAGTAATTCTACTGTATTACTCCCTCTGTTTCTAATTACTTATCCACTTTTTCCTTTTTAGTTCTCCCTAATTACTTGTCTATTTTGACAAATCAAGAAAGGACAATTTTTTTTTACTTATTATACCCTCAGTTAATTACTTTGAAAAAGTAGAACTTTTTGAAAATCTTAAGTTTTTAATTCACCCACTTCATAATTAATAGGGGTAAAATGGTAAACTCACTATGTCAATTATTATTTTCGTGTCAATTCAAAAGTGGACAAGTAATTAGGGACAGAGGGAGTACTATCTTTTGAATATAATAAATACAATATCTTGAAAAATATAATAGAGAAATAACTATAATTAATGATAAGGATAAATTATAAACTAGGTGAAAAATTATCCATTAATTTTATAAAGTGAACAAATATTGTTGAACATGCAGACAACTATTATTAGACGGAGATAATATTACTTTCTTTTTGAAGTTGGTGATACTTAATTCTTAACCACATCAATGTTAAAAATGGATATTTATTGGATTTGGGAATAGGTGTAGGGGTCATATTTATCCCGGTGGTAACAAGAGTAATGGTAATAATGTTAGGATTGATTTTTTAGATGGTTATTCAATAAATACTTATTACATTCTCGTTTAAATTTATACTTCCTTCGTTTCGTATTAAATGAACATTTGTTATTTTATTCGATTATTAAAAAAAATTATTAATATATTAATCAACTTTACTATTTTGTCATTTGTTCATATTAATTAACCTCTTAAAAAAGAAATTCTTATATCTTCAAAATTTGTTTAAACTTCCAAATGCCATATTAATTGTAGAATTAAAATGAAAAAAAAACTAATTAATTCTATCCTAATTTAGTAAGTGCGAGAGTAACATGAGACAAATATTTATAGTAAGATACTCATCTAATATGAAACGGAGGGAATAAGATGTTATTTGAGTTTAATAATAAAAGAAAATCTTTTGATTTAAAATTAGTCATAGATGTTTATGTGATTGGATAAAATTGTCATTTTAAAATTAAATTATTACTTACTAAATATAAAATATGTCACTCTTTTTTTAATCAATTAAAATAAAAAATATATCACATAAATTAAGATCAATAGGGAATTTTTAGAAAGTCAATTGATTTTAATTTTCTTTAACCAAAAAAAGTAGCATGCGTCGTATGAGCGTCAAAGGAACTTTAAATTAAGAGTTCATTCTTATATTGAATGAGTTATTATAATATTGCAATTTATAAAGGATAAGATGAAACAGTAGTCTTAGTATATCATCACAATTCACATGCAATAAAATTTCAAACTTAGTGGATAATATTTGATTCTGTTCATATTATGTATTGACAACGTTAGTGAGAATACTTTTTTTGTCAGTGGGATTGAAGTTCAGAATTGTCTGCAAATCTATTTAAACTCTGCCAAATGAGTTAAATGATAAAAGAACTTCAAATAACATTTTATAATGTATTTTTCATCATATTGATATGTAAAGTTACAATTTATAGTAGTTTTTGTATAATTTTTTAATATTTAATTTTTTATTTAATATATCAAATTAATGTAATTTAATTTAACTTTAAAAATTAATTAATTTTTTTTTTTTTTTAAATACTACATAGTAATAATTAAAAGTGGACGGAAGGAACAATATTTCACATTTCATAAGGTTTTGAGCAACATAAAACAAGGCAAGTGAGTCAGTAAGCAGCTTTATAAAGTGTAGGCAAATTCTACTATATATGACCATATTAATGAAGAGTCAGTTGAACCTTTTTTCTTGGATCACTTGTTGCTGACACAAGAGCAACATTTTTTTTAAAAAAAAAAATCAATTTTTGACTACATTTGTTTTACTAAATTGGTCTTTATTGGAGGCTTGGTCTTTGCAGAGTTTACAAGTTTTTCTTTGTCCACAGTTACATATGTGTGTAACCCGTGATGGAGGGCATGCTGCGAGAGCACGTCCAACGAGGTTGATAAATTTTTGAAGATGAAGTGTACATGACATTCAGACGAAATATCTCAAATTGAAATTAAAGAGAAAAAGTAAAGAGATTAATAGAATGTACATAACTTAAATCCACATGATAGTACACTTTGAGGTTCAATACGTCATAACCTTGTAACACAAATTCATAACAAACAATACATGCCATAGACTAGGATCGTGACAATAAGCAAAATTTATTTAAGCGATATTTCTTAGTCTAATATTGTCTCAATTATTACACTTGTATGTGAATACGTGATTATGATTATGTTGGTTTTAAAGCTTTATTTCCCATCTCAAATTAATATTACCTTTGTAATTTTGCGTTTTGAATATTTACATATTGTTTTATTTTAAATTTTTTTTTATTTACAAACACATACATAGACAAATACTTGGGTGTCTCCACCACTGAATAGTCTTTTTGACTTTATTGATAATTTTCTATTCAACAAACTATAAATGCTAATTCTTGAAAAGTTAGTGTCAGTCGCACATCATTAGGTAAATAATGGTACATATGATTATTGAGCTATTATAACAGAGTAAATTACAATCTTGACCTTTATGCAAAATCCAGAAGCCAAAGAAAACAAAAGGTTTACTCATAAATTAATCCAATGTCAGAGTTATTTTTGACCTGTATATAGAAGCACCTTAAGGTAGAGCCGTGGATGGATATGAGTTCACGTGAATTCACACATCTTTTTTCTAGATCATATAAAGAAATGCAATACTTTAATAAAATTACTTCAGTATATATGTGCATATCCAAGCTTCAAGTGTTCTATGATGTAATAATTATTGAATGCACCTCTATAAATGAAATTGGTGATTTAAATTCCACACTTGTCTTATTACTATTACTAGGGAATCAATTCGCGCTTCGCGCGATTGATAAAAACTTCATATTTAAAATTTAATTATATATATTTTTATTTTTGAATGTTGAAATAACATAATATAACTTCTGAAATCTAAAATGAGTTGTTAGTTTATTTTTTGAAATATAATCTAAACACAATTAATAATTTTAATTCATAAGTATTTTGCAAAACTTCTAAATTTTTAAAAGCGAAACTAAAATTAACAAAGAATTACAAAGGAGGAACGGAAATGTCAACAAAGAGAATGTGTAACATTTATTAAGTTGATGGAAGGCTCCTAAAAAATTAAATATAAAATTATATATAATTCTTCGTTCATGTTTCATAGACAACAACACTAATATTTTTTAAAATATATTTCTTTTGAAAAGATATATATAAAAATAGATATTGTTATTATTAATATTAAAATCAGTCGGAGTAAATCATTATTATTTATATGTTCATGTAAGTATATAACTACTATTATGCATAATGACTGATATGATAAATGTCATTAAAAGTAAAACTTTTCATATTTTAATGTATTAAATTCAATGTAACTTGTTTTTTTTTTTGAAATATTAATTATTATTATTTTGTTGCTTATTTTTCAATACCAATAAATATTGCATTGATTTCTATATTTTTCTAATAAAAATATGATATGAGAAAGTAAAAAAAAATTATGAGATGACATTTTTATGCAATATTTATATTTTAATTCTAATATAAGGAAAATTTTCAAAAATCTGAAAAAAAAAAGATTATATAAATGATCTAAGAAATTTAAAAACTCTTAAAAGAAGATTAATGAAAGAAATTTATGAGATTACAATAAATATATTGTTATTTCAATTTCTTCTACAATAAAAAAAGATAAAAAAGATAGAGGGGAAAAAAATACATTCATATAAGAGTCAATGCTAACAAAATATATCATATTACCTGAGAGGAAAAAAAAAATACATTCATAAAAGAGTCATATGCTTACAAAATATATCATATTACTTGTGACTTCTGAATATAACTTTTACAAGTGTTTTGATTTTCGTTAGATCCCAATTATCACTTAGTCATTCTCTGCCGCAATCCACCTCTTCGACGGTCATCACCAAAAAAAAAAGAACTCCTTGATCAACCTTCTCCCAACACTCATTTATCATTTAAGACACAAAACATCAGCTATATCGGGTAGGTGTAACATTTATGCAAAAAGATAGATGTAGATCAATGCATGTTATGTTGTATGTATGTTTATATAGTATTCAAAAGTTAATGGTAAAAAACTTTTCAAATTCTGTAATTAAAGGATAAAAGAATAAAACCTCTTAAATTTTGTAATTAAATGTATATAGTATTCAAAAGTTAATGGTAAAAAACTTTTCAAATTCTGTAATTAAAGGATAAACGAATAAAATCTCTTAAATTTTGTAATTAAATGATGCATATAGAAAAATATAACTGAAAGAATTTATTTACAATAAAAATATATTTTATTGTAAGGAATTGGTAACTAAAGCTTTTATGATTAGGCATTAATGAGGAGATAATTAAATATCATGATTTAATATTCTGTAAAAAGATAAAAAAATATTTTAGGTCTTTTTTAAAGTGCAGATTTTTTTTTAAAAAAAATCATAAAAAAAGATAAATGAAATTCAGGCCTTAGAATGCGCCACATCAACATTGTTATGTTTATGCTTTATATATATATATATTCTACTTATATTTCTACTTATATATAAGAGGGAGTTTATGATGGGACATTTCAATGTCCCATCATAAACTCCCTATATAATATTCTATATAATAATATAATATAATAAATCATTTTTTCTATTATATAATATATATAATATATATTTATTTTCTAAGGGAGTTTATATAATATAGGGAAAAGGGTCAAAAATACCCCTCAACTTTAGTTTATTAG
>NW_006239155.1:940838-940968 GCF_000226075.1 Solanum tuberosum
ATAAATTGAGACAACAAAAATAACATATATTGGGTCCATTTTAATTTATTTGTCTTATTCTTTTAAATTTTTCATATTTAAAAATTGCGTAAAAATACTATAAATCATGATAATTGACAACATAAAATAT
>NW_006239155.1:941357-1036570 GCF_000226075.1 Solanum tuberosum
TCCTTTATCCACGCAAACAATCGCTTCAAAAATTTCGTTATTAGCCCCAAAACATACCATTTATGTTATTGGGCCCGTGCATAGCACGGGCAACAAAATCTAGTATATATATAACATCAACATTTTTATGTTTCTGCTTTATATATATATATATATATATATATAGATTATTTAAAAAAAAAAAAACTTTTTCTAGAATTGAGCGTGGGGTTACTTTTTTTCCTTGTTTCGTTTATTCTTTTATAATTTCAAGTGTGATAGATTCAAATTAATCCCTATTCTATTTTTTTTTTATCAATGTTATGCAATTAAATCAAATGTCTATACTAGAACTAGTAGTAGTGGACTATGTAACATATGGTCAATTGGCTCAACTGATCCAATATTTTCGGATTTCAACATAGAGTAAAATATATAAGTGAAAATTACTCAACTTAGCTTATTAAAAATATAAAATATTTTTTAACCTTGTAATTTTAAAGGTGTAATGAGGTAAAAATCAAAATCTAAAGGTTAAACTTGTGAGAAATAAATTCTAGTTTTGAAATCGTGGATCTGCATCTACTTGTATATACATTACAATTTTTTATAAACTCACAATAATATTCCGATAAAGAATGTCCAACCGATGAACGATATTTGAATAAACAATCACCTTTCACTCTACGTGGTTATATTATTTCAGTGCGACAGTCTAGTCATGATAAGTATCTCTGTTTATATATAAGGGTAGAATGTAGATACTTTTACAACTTAAGTTACACAAAGTGCAACAATATACTACACTTTATACTAACATGAGGTATGCATCAACAAATTTCGATTCGAACATCATCATTATAAAATTATACTTCACATAACAAGTATTTTAACATTTATGTTAATAAAAAAAATACTTAATAAGACCATCAACATTTTATCCATCTTGAACTCCACTTATTTAGCAAAAAATCATAGAGAAATCTTCTCATATTTTTTAAACTCTATATTCAGTCAAATTACATCAGATAAATTAGAACGAAAGGAGTCTTTTATAATAATGAAGCAGCACACAGTGTGCCGGCCTAAGAAGAAACAGCAAATCATACACACCAGGGAGAGAAATATATAGGTGTCCCAAAAATCATGTCATTATTATAGGGCAAAAAGGTAGTTCATATAAGTCTAAAATTATGAGATTGCAAAAATAACCATTTTGTTGAATTGGTTCTATAGAGTGGGGTGGGGGTATACTTTTTAAGTCATCTGGTCCCAGACTCTAATTTTATTTGCACATGCTATCTGCTGGCTTCTTGCCCCGCCCAAAACCAACCCCCACTTTTTTTTTTTGTATGATTTATCCCACTAGCATTTGTACTCTTCCTATTTTTTAGTCCTTTGATTTCTTTTCTCAAAATTATCCTAATATATTTTTCCCATTTTCAAATATATGTTTAACCACTTTTATGGAACTAAATGTAAAACATTAGACTACCATTTTATAAGCTCGCTTGGTCATAAATTTTGAAGTCAAAGCTTAAAACTTGAAATTTTAAGTTTTTAATGTTGTGAATTTTGAAGTTTGAAACATGCATATTTTACTTGGAAAAAATTTACTATATTTTTGTGAGGCAGTTCCAAAAGCCAATTTTTGGTAACATGAAAATGTTTGAAGATATTAAATTTCATAGCTAAATAAATATTTAAAGATAAATTTTTATTATTTTTAAAATATATGATCAAACGCTATTTAAGTATATGCTAATAATTAGCACAAGACAAAGACATCAAATAGAAATAGAGAGACCGATTTTCAACTTTTTCACTTCATGAGCTAATTTTTAGAATCGATATTAGGCATGTGATGGATGAGAGTAGCGTGCGCCTAATCGAGAAAAAAGTGGTCGTCATAGTCCTAGTCTGACGAGAAACGGAGGTATGGACCGACAGTGGAAGATATGAGTTCAAAATTTAATAAAAAATTCAACAAATAGTATATATATATATTGAACCAATAATTTTTGAAGATAGTGATCAATTTAATACTTAGAACATAATCAAGTTATAATTATGGGTCCGTCTCTATGGACAACTTATAAATGGTCTGTAACTCTGCCTCTCTTATATAAATTAACTTTTGAAGTGAAGTTCGATCAGCTCCAATTTTAAGTGAGGAATATAATTCAAAAACTTTTTGACCTAGTCTTTTATCCAATTTTAAGTGAGGAATATAATTCGAAAACTTTTTGACTTAGTCTTTTATCCAATTTTATTCCATAAGAGCATGAAGTCAACTTCAATTTTATGAAGTTGAAAAAAATTTGGAAGTATGTTCTAAGATTGATTTACAAAGCTATCAAATTTATATTGCATTGACTTATAACCAGCAAAGAGTGATGATGAAAAGTATGGGCAAATGAAGCAAAAAGACTTGGCTTTGCCAATCCTATGTGGTCCCTTGGAAAAGGTTAAGGTTAAGATTTATCAACTCACTTGTCATTATTTGCAATATTTTCAAAGTCACTTTGTAAAAGTCACACTCTACCAAGTCATAACAAGACATTATTTTTTCCCAACGGTGACCCAAAGAGCTTAGCTTAAGACAAAAACCAAAGTCCACATCAAGTGAGTCAAATCTCCCATATACCATAATTTGGAATGAAAAATAAATAAATATTAAGTCCCCTTTTCTACAAGTAAAAATAATTTTCATTTATGTTAACATTCATATCTAAAACTCAATTAAAATTGTCCTTATCACGAGGTTTGAGTTCTTAGAAGATCTATTAATTAATAAAAAAGTGACATAGAAAATGATTTTGAAATAATGATTGAATATACGTTGATTTTATTTTCTATTACGAGTTTGCTTTGTCTAAATACATGAACATGCACAATGTACTTGAAAGATGATTTCCCTTAGAATATTTATTTCAATAACACTATACTAGAAGTCTAGAATATGCAAATCCAAATGATTTCTCGACATTAAGGGGACAAGAATTGGATACGTATATAGCAAAATGAACTCATGTATATGATTTTTCTAATTAATATTATTTATTTGTAGAAAATAAAAAACAAATGGAACTTATTATAAAATTATAATCTATAATTGGATTAACAATTTGTGTCTAAATGTAGAAGAGTATAGAGTCATCTGAACAATAAATGTGGAAGTGGACCTAACAAGACGGTGGGACTATCATTCTCAGTATGAATTGTGAGCCAAAATTCACCATTTTACGCACAAAACAATCTACTTAATTATGTCCTTTGGGAAAAATAGGAAAAAATAAATGTGCATAGATAATATAGGACGGGGATCCAACATCAGATAAATAATGTTACAGTGTGGGCCTTACTCTGATATTATAACAAGAAAATGAACTTTGAGTCTGGCTTAATTGCAAAATCAAACTCGAGATGTAAGTTCCTTAAGATCATATAAAAATATAAGACGTGGGACTCAACATTTGGTCCCTTAATTAGAGTCTCTAAAACTTGTTCACAATACCAACAATATCTATTGGAGCAACAACAATGAAGACGATAATAATAAATGCAGAAGTTATCGTCAATAAGTAGGTAGAAATCATCAAAACACTAAAGTCATATTTTAATATAAAGACATTTTTCAATAGTTATCCATCTACTAAAGCGATCCCAATAACCTTTTCCTTCCACAGTTAAAAATAAAATTTCACTCATAGTAAAATCTTAAATTATTTAATCATCAAAATATTTCAAATTACAACTCATAAATCTTCTAATAGGTATCCTTTCTATCTACTTAATATTAATATAAACAAACTTCTTTTTTACCTATATTAACTATTTTGCTAGTAAAAGGGTAAAATGCCTTTATCATTTCTTCTTATTATTATTGAACTTTACCATATACTCTTTTTTTTTTTTAATTATATAAAAATTTGCTACTAGAACAGTCACAATTTGTCACTAGTTATATGTGTGTCTAATGTTAAAAAGACATTTGGTATCTGTCGAAGTTCAGTTTATGAGAGGTCTAAAAATCTTGTACTATCTCATACTCATTATGTAATGAAATATAGCTTGAGGAGTTGTTACATTATTTTGCAAAAATTAGAATCTATATATTTGATAACGGGACCAAAATCCGTTGTCTTATCATTTGGCTACTCACATGGCTATAAACTCTAGTGTCGGAATTTGAATTGTTGGGACCAGTAAAGTATAGTACAAGTCGAAGTAGATCTACTTTACTGTAACGATTCAAATTATTCTTTTATACTAAACAAAATAAAAATATTTCACAATCATTTCATAATATAATTTTTTTCAATTTTCATAATTCCTCGATTTTTCTATTTTTATTTTATTTTTAGTAAAATTTAGATTGTTTTTTTTTTGTAAAAACTGAGGTGGACCAGCATCGTACTGAATACTGACTGGGTTTAGTCGATTGCCACACGTGTGCTGTTCCAAAGCCATGTGCTTCAGTATCTTATGTCAACAAAAAGTTTCCATTTTAACTCCTTTTCTTTTATACTAATTTCAATATTAAATACCAAAATTCTTTGAATAGGTTAAATGCCCCCAAATTAATTATTGGATTCGTATTCTTTCGGCCCTCATATTTGGATATCTTGGATTCCTATATTCAATCCTAGACATACATAGGAGTCTGGGCTGGCACGAGCCTAAAGCATGTTATTCTTGTTCTTTCAATTTATGCGATATAAATAAAATTTAGAGAATCAAATTTTTATATGTTTTTCAAAATATCTGAAGTTGTTAATTATTGTGATTTTGAGTAATTTTACATTATTTTCAAACAATATATGTTACTCTCTATGTCTCAATTTATGTGGCAAAAATGAAATTTGAAGAGTAAACAAAATTTTGTATATGATCTTTAAATATATTAAATTGTTAATTATTGTATATAACATATTAAAAAAAGAAATTAAGATAATCAAAACGGAGAAAGTACTGAAGTGGTCCAACATTTTAAGGAAATAACCGTTGGCTATAAGCACACAACTTAAGCAGACATGTCATCCAAAAATTACGTACTAAATAATGGGGCAATTGATTTGGTTCTGGTTTAAAGTTCGACAAAAAGATTTTTTCCTTATAATATTGTTATATAAAGAGGTACTTCTACAATTTTACAAAGATATACCTCTATAACAATGTATGTTGTTGTTATAGAGAGATAAAGTATAATACGAAAAAAATAATAATTTCATACTTGAAACACTGTTATAAATGATAATCGTTAAAAGAGGTCCTATTGTAGATAACATTCTGACCTTTACGAGCTGAATGCAAGAATATTAGTTTCAGATATAAAGTGAACATCACATCAATTGGTCACATTCTATATGAACTAGAAATTGAGATATCCAAATATATGAACCAAATTATTTGAATGAAGTAACAAAACATGAAAAAGACTCTGTACTGTTAATGATTGATCTTAGCTTTAGACACTGTTTTTGCAATAATACAATTAATTATCTTTGACAGAGACAATTAAGGCAACAAAATAACAAAGTTTTATGAAGGAAAATGAAGAACATAACAAAGGAAAAGTTCAAGTGATGGCATGGTAATTTATAGAACTCATCACTTCTAACATCTTTAGTATGTAACAAAACTTGTCCCATCAATGTGAGCCATTGCCTTTACGAGCTTCATTGTTAAGGGTCCTATCCAAAACTACTTCCACGGCTCAAACCTGTGACCTACAAGTTTCTAGATTATAATCAAAGAAATAGGATTTGCACCTAAGTGATGCGAAAATAAGTGAAAGAACATGTCTCAGCCAGTTAAAAATCACTTCAAATTTCATTCAACATATTGCATTTCTGAAAAGAAATTTCTTGGAAAAGTTTGGCGGTCAAGAGAATTCTCATAAAACAATGAGTACAGAGTTATCAGTACTGTGACAATTTGGATCAATTGCATTCTTGCATGAGTCACTCCAGGTCATAATATTGCATAAAACCATACAGTTGGAATAGAGAAGAGACTGCAAACCAATCACATAAGATATATGTTGGTAGATACTGAAAGAACATTAGTAAATTCAGGAAATCAATTTGAGAAAGAGAAAAGACTTCGTTTTTTTTTTTGCAAATATAAAAAAAACTTCATGATCACACTCAAAGTCCCGGAGACTATCTATGTCACATTTGATGCACTTTTAGTTGCTCAGGACATATATGTCCCAGCGCCCTAAACAATAAAGTCTAATAGGTAAAGATACATCCATCCATGACATCAACAAAGAGAGATGATATCAAAATGATTTTCTCAACACGACATGTGAAAAAGCTATACATAAACAAGATTTGTTTTCTTAACCCTCCTCTGCACATGGTTAAAGAAAAAAAAACATCACACAGAAATGATAGAGTCAATCCTGAATCTTTTGAATGAAAAAGCTATGTTTATCTTACTCCATGGGATACAATTTCAGAAACATTTGATCATGAAGAACTACTTCACTAAGCAGTAAGCACCTATTCTAGAAAATGTGTAGTTATAGATGGATGCATATCGAAACCTCCAATACATTAGCAGGAAATTTACTTGCTTGTGAGAGGACAACAATACCTAATACCACTCTACAGCTTCACTAAGGTCACAAATAACAACAAACTTTGAATCATTTAAGGTTCAGTTAAATTTTAAGAATTAGGATAGTCAATATGGATTGGGTTAGTAGAGAATGACAAACTCGGTGTCACGATCCAATTAGGGGTCGGAGACTGACATATAGTGGGCTTACTCCAGTAATAGAACCAGATGAACAATAATAAAAAACTTATATGATATATCTCCCATCAAGAGAAATCCATAGCAAAATCTATTGTCTGCTCCTAACATGATATATTATCATCTTTGTCCAGTACATTTTTCACGTCATCCAGAATCAGACATTATTGTCTTCTATAAATTCATAAATTAATATTACAATTTCTAAAATTTGATTTTAAGAGATATATGATTCAGATTCGATCTGAAAACTGAACCAGTTGACTTGCACAAATGAACAAGCATAATATTAATTTGTACAAATTTAGGACAAAAGAAGCATCAAGTAAGTTAATAATAAATTACGTTGGATAAAATAAAAGAAAAATAATGAACAAATGTAAAATAAGTACGGAATTTACTCACCTCAAAAGCTTCAGACATGCAGCAAGTTCCTAACAAGTTAATGTGGGAACAGATAATAGTACACCAGTTTGCTTTGATTACCATCAAGCACCGCAATATGTTCCATTCTTTCTGGAATTTTCTGCAGCTTCGGACACCGAAATATACTCAAACTTTTTAGCACACTCATAGCAGTTGTGTGAAGATGCCAGCTTTCAAGATTTCCAAGATTAACAAGTCTAAGGGTCTCCAGCTGACTAAAACTGTTGCTGTTACAAGTAATTTTCTTTCCCTTGTAGGCCCGTGATAACTCGAGATGCCTTAAGTTTGGAAACTTCCCCAGAATTGGCATTGGATCTTCCTCGAGTCCTGTAGAGCGTGTAGACTGTAGGACTAACACAGTGATGGATTTTGGCAGATTGTTTAAATTTGCTAATTTTTCTATTCCCCCTGATAACCACAATCTCTGAAGGTTTTCACAAGAAGAAAGAGGTTCAAGGGGAGGAAAAGTTTCACCATAACTGCAAACTAGCAACAAGGTGATGAGGGTTTTTAGGCTCCCAATGGATTTTAGGGAGTAAGATTTCATAATATGTTCCATGCCCAATTCTTGAAGGTTGACTAAACGAGAAGCATCAGTATGTTTCCACTGATCACAACGAATATATTTAAGAGTTCGTAGCCTGTCAACTTGCAACGGTACCTCATATCGAGTAATTAAATGTCTCAAATTTGTGAGCTTGGCTATCTGAGGAGGTAATTGGCATGAGCAATGGTCATCAATCAGTGCTTCCAGCGTTTGTAGGTTTTATTGTTTGCCAATGGAAGATGGGAGTTTGAAAAGATTGGTGTTAGACAAGCCTAAGAACTTGAGGTGTACCAAATTGCCTATAGCATCAGGTAGATATTCTGCAAGTCCAGCACATATAAATGCAGGAACGTTGTACATAACTTTATAAACTTTTTATCATCCAAGTGCTTAAATTTTTTGTCAAGGAGCAATATTGACCTTACCTTCAATTTAGAAAGATCAAGTGAAAGATACCTTTGAGTTTGTGTGTGAATAGCATGTCGGTGACGAAATGGGGTGACCAAGTTTACTCTTGGATCATAAATGTCAAACAAGTTAACCTCCATGGCTTTTTGTACAGCAAGATCCCGTAGTAGGTCGTGTATCCTACATGTAAGAATTTTATCAAAGAATGTCTCCGCAACTTGAATCAAGCTTCGACTTATTAGCTCATGTAGGAAGTTTTCAGCAATAACCTCCATATGTTCTCAAATTCTTGGTATGAATCCCTCTGCCAGCCACAGGCGCATCAACTTTTCAGCGTCAATCACATGATCTTCTTGGAAACTGCCAATGTATAGAAAGCATTGCTTGAGCTCAAATGACAAATCATTGTAGCTCAATGATAGGATGTGAGAGATCTCAACAGAGTCGTTCTTCATATGCTGCCAAAGATGCGTCTTCACCTTTTGCCATTCATCCACCCCCTTTCTGTAGGAAAGTAGCCCACCTAGTACCACAATGGCAAGTGGTAGGCCTCTGCACTTCTCCACCATTTCCGTAGCTAGCCTTTTCATTGATGGGGAAAACAAGTCAGCACTAGACATCTTATTCTCTGGATGTAGTTTCTTGCATAAAAGGTCCCAACTTTCTTCTTTATTTAGAAAACGAAGTTTATGCGAGAAACCTTTGTCATCAACTCTTTCAGCCACGTCCTCCTTTCGTGTTGTAAGGATAACTCTACTGCCATTGTTGTTATCCGGTAAGGCTCTTTTTAGGCTCTCCCAAGCTTCTCGATGCCATACATCATCAACCACCACAAGGTATTTTCGCTCTTTCAGTAGATTACGGAGGTGAGTTTCTAGATCTGTCTCCGTCATCTCCTTCAGCAATTTTAGCATTTTTTCATGGTAACCTTGGATAGATTTTATGATACTCCGAAGGATACTATACTGTTGAGAGACGCATATCCAAGCACGAGTTTGAAAGATAGCTAGTAGACCTGGGGAGTTATATAGGTTTCTTGCGAGAGTGGTCTTTCCCAACCCACCCATACCATAAATTGAAAGGACATTTCGACGAGACTACTTTTTGAGAATTTCATCAAGTAGTCTTTGAAAGACCTCTTGAAAGCCAACAAAGAGTTGATCTTTCTCTGCATAGGACACTGCTCTCCTCAATGTTCTTATTAATGAGGAAGACGGATCATTTGGCCTATTACTTGGCCCTTCTCTAGCATTAATATTCATATAAGTAATACCATAGGTATCTCGTTTTCGAGAGATATCCATGACTCTTTCCTTGAGGGACTGGATTTCCTTCCCAATGTTGTGGAATTTGGCCTCTTTCTGATGGATGCAAGAACAAGCCTTGAGACGATCAACAAATCCAACAGCATAATCACCATCTTTTGCCGCATCCAAACTGTATGCTTCTAAGATGTACACAGCTTCATTAGCAACGGACGTGATTTCAAATATCCATTGCTGCACGAGGTTATCTTGTTCTTGCTTTTTTTGGGCATCTTTGAGGAAAGCTTGCATGAAAGACAGTTCATTTCTCAGCCAAAGAACGTTCTCTCTCAGACTTTGGCGCAGGGAAACTTCCTCTATGAGGAAATCCCCCAGTTTTTCATCTGCATAGGACACAGCTGCATCGACCATCTTGATGATCTTGAGGAGAATTTTCCACTATAACAAGGATAAAATGTAACAAACTCAATAACTAGACCAATGCAATTCAAACTAAAACAACCGATAGATATATTTCACTAACTCGTAATGAAATTACAAAGGAATCCAAGTAGTAAAAATGGAAATTGAAGAACTAGAAGAAAGGGATGAGAGTCAGAACTGGTCAAAGAAAGGGGATGAGGAATACAGATACTCCATAACAGTTTTGCCTAAAAACCCTTCTTTCTCATCCTTCATCTAATTAACTAGTTGTTTATTGGGCCCGGGTCCCAAACCAACCTTTGTGAAGGCCTTCTAATTTTGCTGCTTCTTTTCGGCTTAATAACTAGTTATGTGGCCTCCGTATAGGTATTGACATTGGGCCGAGGCTGGTTCATAACAATACTCCCATCCTCAATAAGAACCTTGTCCTCAAGGTTCGAGTCGAGAACAATGTTAGTAGCGTGCACCCGGAAGTTGTAGCGAAGAGAAACAAATTGTTCGAGTGCAAGCAGGCTCTTTCCAAACACAACTGTAGTGTAAGCTTTAGCACCCTTGCGGAGACGTGCATACTCAAAAGGAGAATACATGACCCAAGAAGTAACCAAGTCACTGACATGTGCCTTGTCTCCTCTGTAATTAGTGACACCAAATTCACTGAAGGGTTATGCGCAAGACCTTTCCATTGCATAGCTTCCTGAAGCTTAAAAACATAAGCACAATCTGGACCAATGTGTTCAATTAGTGCATTCCACTGCCTTTGCCATATATGTTGCACTAGACTGACATGATTGAGTGCTAAGAGAAACTCCAAGGAACTATAAAAATGTTCCGATGCATCAGTGCCTACATGTTTCCGCCCAATACCATAAATTTGTTCATTTCACAATGTAACTATGCAAAAATAAGTAGAAACAAAACTACTATTTGGAAACATATTCCCACTGGCACCACAGGATAGAGTAATATCATGTATACCAGGGTCAAAAGGACGATTTGTAAAGGTGAGAGAAACAATGAAACCTGGTGAGAAATAAGAATAAGGTTGAAGAGTCATGCTCCAGCCAAAATTGGTGTTTGGCGAAAGGATGTATAGAGCCTTTGTGAAATTATTGCACACAAAATAAGAAGTAGAACTCAACATCATCCATTTGTTCTGCCTTCGTGCAGCCCCTCAACTGGTTCCCCACTAGCCACTCCAATATCTTGATACCAAGAACCCTTGGATGTGGCTCACCAGCATTTTGAGTAGCAAATTGTGAGCAACCCATTCCCAAGCTGTGTTTGGGCCGAGAAGTATGTTGCCCAGTGTCAAACCAATCGCAAGGGGTTAAGCCATTTTTCACGCTCACACACAATGCTAGATCCCTAAAATCATGAGGCATCAAGGGCAAACAGAGCTGGGCGAATAGGCATGGGTAAAACTCGACAATCACATTATCTTCTATAGGAATGATAAGTGAAGTCTCTACCTCGTTTTTGTCTTTATTTTCAACAATAACAGCATAGTCATTGGCCACATCACACGGGAAAATAGGATGTTCAGGATCAGTAGGGAAATGTGTGTCAATAGTATATTTGGTCATCGTACGCATCTTATGTGGTTCCAGTATAGCACCTTTAGACCTATCAGAAAATTGATCAAACACCTGACCTGCATTACTTTCGAATTCTGATAGCTTAGCATAATGTTGTGGCAAAAGTGAGTTGGTTATGTTGCTCCCTCTCACAGACTCAAGTTCTTTTGGTTTAAATCGAATTCTCACCTTAGCAGCAAAATGTGGCCAATCAATTAACTGATTGTTCCTAAATAACCATCGGTACCAGTCTAATGCTTCACCATCAAGGTAGAATGATGCCATGGTAAGCTTTTGATCTTCCTCAATATTGTAGAAATCAAAATAATGCTCCACTTGGGCTATCCAAGCCTCCAGATTCTCACCTCGAAACTGCCATAATTTAGCATCCATAACTGTGTTTGGGGGTTGAAAAGAGGTTGTAACATTTTTCCCCAAAGCCTCCAGCAGCACGGAACGAAATTCAGCGAGATCTTTAGAGGGTTGGGGATACCATGCACACTGAGTCTGCAAATAATTTATAACATTAGATGAAATAAGTAATTTGATAAATAATATAAAGAATTAATCTATGTGTATGTAACAAACTCAATAACTAGACCAATGCAATTCAAACTAAAACAACCGATAGATATATTTCACTAACTCGTAATGAAATTACAAAGGAATCCAAGTAGTAAAAATGGAAATTGAAGAACTAGAAGAAAGGGATGAGAGTCAGAACTGGTCAAAGAAAGGGGATGAGGAATACAGATACTCCATAACAGTTTTGCCTAAACCCTTCTTTCTCATCCTTCATCTAATTAACTAGTTGTTTATTGGGCCCGGGTCCCAAACCAACCTTTGTGAAGGCCTTCTAATTTTGCTGCTTCTTTTCGGCTTAATAACTAGTTATGTGGCCTCCGTATAGGTATTGACATTGGGCCGAGGCTGGTTCATAACATAAAACTATTATGTTACTTGACAATATGATTACACAATCTGTAATGATACACAAACATCAGTATTATAAAAGTGTTTCTTGCACTACAGTGGTTGCTTGATGACGTCACCGTTGAAATATAAAATTAAACCTCGAAGATGAGTCAGAAAATTCCAGCTGGTTATGAAATCCAAGGCTATCACCTCCCAAGTTGTTCTCTTCTTAATCATTCTTGGCGCATAAGAATCTATAGACCAAGTTAACAACAACAATAACATACCCAGTGTAATCCCACAAGTGGGGTCGGGAGAAGGTAGAATGTACATAGACCTTACCTCTGCCTTTCTTGGGTAGAGAGTAATCTATAGACTAAGTCTATTTGCTTGAATTAGTTAATGCTGAAACTGACAAAAAGTCCGCAACTTTAGAAAGATCCTCTGAGGATCCTATGCATTTTGCATTGCTTAAGAGACAACTATGGGATATTATAATGGAAGGTTAATTAGTTTATGTCCATAACCAATCATTATTAATTAGAGCCAAACAGAAAAAGGCAAAATGGGTGATTTAAAACATGGAAGGAAAACAAGGAGCTGGTCACAGTATGCCAACAAAGATGATTTCTTTTATCTTACACTTTGTACTATTGCTGCCTACACGTTAAACATCCTAACATAACAACAAAACAAAATTCAACATTCATTGAAAATCCCCTGTTCATAGAAAAGTTGTATAAGGACAAGTTCTACCTTTGAAGAATCTCACACACACCCCTTGACATTTTTGAAGAGTACGAGCAACATAGCTTTCAGCTAGGAATGCATGTTTAACACAGAATTTCTTTGTGCAGTAGATTCTTCTTACGTTATAACTCTCAGGAATTTGCACATAACTTATTTCTGCATGTAATTACACAAAGCAGCTATGGGATCTCTTTCTTAACATGTGTGATGTGCGATTGGTGATGCCAAGGAATGTGAAAGATATTTTTGTTTGCTGGCAGAATCAGGAAGTTGGAAAAAGCTTGATGAAAATTTGAAAGATAATACTCTTTGCATCATCTGACCAGTGATGTGAAAATAAGTAAGAAAACATGCTTCGGACAGTTGAATCACTTATAATTTCATTCTAGATACTGTATTTTGGAAAAAAACGTAAATTCTCACATTCATGGAAATTGTGGAAGGACTCATCATACATGTAATTGAAGAGGAAATCTTTGAGGTTAAGAGAACGCTCACCAAGGAGATCCAGAAATGAGTCCAGAGCTATCAGTACGACAATCTGAATAATTTGTATTCATGTATGCATCACTCCAGAGTCAAGTTCGCTGCATGAAACCATACAATTGCTATAGAGATGAGTCGCATATGGTCCTCTATAATTTGAGTTATGTTGGTAGATATCTAATTGGTAATGATCCATCCATAACTGATGTCAACAAAGAGAGATGATACGAAAATGGCATTCTCAACGAGATCTATGAGAAAGCTATACATCAGTATGACTTTCTTTTCTTAATCCTCTGTACATTATTTAAAAACAGAACACCACTGACCACACTCAAGTGTTACTGTCTATATATCCTGGATCTTTTGAATGACAAAACTATGTTTCTCAAGTAATTGAAACCTTACTCCATGGGCTACCATTCAGTAACATTTGATCATGAAGAGCTTGTGCACTAAGCAGAACGCACCAATTCTAGAAAATGTATATATAGTTATAGAAAGGACACATATTCAAACCTCAGATACATGAAGGTAACAGGAACTTAACTTGTCTGTTAGATGACAACCATATCTAATACATGGATTTCGCTTCACTAAGGTCACAAACAATAACCAACTTTGAATCATTTAAGGTAAATTTTAAATCAGTATTTGGTTATAACATAACTATTAGGACAGTTAATATGGATTAGATTAATAGACAATTAAAAACTTGGTGTCATGATCCAATAAGGGGGCGTTGACCGACATATAGTGGGATGACTCCATTTATCGAACCAACTGAGCAATACTCAAAACCGATATCTCCCATTAACTAAATCCATAATTAAATTAAATTTTTTTAAAAAAATGCATAACATTTGATCCAATTGGCACGATTATATAACAGGAACACAAACGTACAATGAAGTAACGGAAAGTGTCTCTTGGAAAGCAGGGATACAAAAAGAGAGGCAGACAAGAGACACTAATTGTAGGGCTCAAATAAACTATATCTCAAACTAAAACTGCATACTAATCAACTCTTCAGCTCAAACTTATCTCTTATACCTGCACAGAAGTAAGTAAGAGGAACGAGTTAATTGACTAAGCAAAATCTCTAACTGTGACACTAACCAAATCTACAACTGTGACACAAGAACAATTTGGAAATTGTGGAGTATTTATATTCAGCAAAAATTTCACACAGTAAAACTCAAATTCAAAGTCTTTTCTAAAACATATATCTCAAAGTCATACCTCAAATACAAAAAATAACATACTTCGACCTATGTAAGATCACATTTGATATCTCAGTCTGTTCCTAACATGATATTATCGTCTCTATCCAATATATTTTCACGTCTTCCAGAATCAAACACCATCACCTTTTATACACTTCGTAAGTATATACTACAATTTCTATAATTGATTTAGTTTCGCTACGAAAATTGAACCCGTTAACTTGCACAATTAAATAATCACAGGAGGATATTATGAGTCAGAAAGTATGCCGCTTTCCTAATCTGGCAACTCTTTTAATTTCGACATGTCACATGGCATATTTAAGATCACAACATTAAAAAGCATTTTGGTACATTATACATATCTTTAGTTTAAGACCACAAGATTCAAAAGTCTTCTTTATTTTCTTCTTAGACCCCATGCCATGTCAAACAAAGACAAACAAATTAAAACAGAGGGAGTACCAATTTAGGACAGACGAAGAATTAAGTAAGTTAATAATAAACATTGGATAAAATAAAAGAAAAATAAAGAACAAATGTAAAATAAGGATGGAATTTACTAACCTCAAAAGCTTCAGGCATGCAGAAAGTTCCTAGCTAGTTAATTTGGGAACCGATCATAGTATTCCCTTTGGCTTGATTACTATCAATCACCGCAATATGTTCCATTCTTTCTGGAATTTTTTTCAGCTTCAGACACCCAAATATACTCAAACTCTTAATCACACTCATAGCAGTTGTGTCAAGATGCCAGCTTTCTAGTTTTTCAAGATTACCAAGTGTAAGGGTCTCCAGTTGACCAAAACTGTTGCCCTTGCAAGTAATTTGCTTTCCCTTGTACGCCCATGATAACTCAAGATGCTTTAAGTTTGGAAGTTTCCCCAGAATTGGCATTGGATCTTCCTTAAGTCGTGCACACTCTAGGACTAACACAGTGACGGATTTTGGAAGCTTGTTTAAATCTGCTAGTTCTTCTATTCCCCCTGATAACCACAATCTGTGAAGGTTTTCACAAGAAGAAAGAGGTTCAAGGGGAGGAAAAGTTTCACCATATCGGCAAACTAGAAACAAGGTGGTGAGGCTTTTCAGACTGCCAATGGATTTTAGGGAGTAAGATTTCCTAATCTTTTCCATGCCCAATTCTTGAAGGTTGACTAAACCAGAAGCATCAGTATCTTTCCATTGATCGCAACGAATGTACTTAAGAGTTCGTAAATTTGTCAGCCTGTCAACTTGCAAAGGAACCTCATATCGAGAAACTAAATGTCTCAAATTTGTGAGCTGGGCTACCTGAGGAGGTAGTTTGCAAGAACAATTGTCAAATATCAATGCTTCCAGCGTTTGTAAGCTTTTTAGTTTGCCAATAGAAGGTGGGAGTTCGAAAAGATTGGTATTAGACAAGCCTAAGAACTTGAGGTGTACCAAATTGCCTATAGCATCAGGTAGTTCATTCCCATCAAAAAGGATATTCTCCAAGTCTAGCACATATAGATGGGGGAATGACATACAGAACGTCATGAACTTCTTACTATAGTCAAAGTTCTTAAACTCGTTATCAAAGAACAATATTGACCTCACTTTCAATTTAGAAACATCAAGTGACAGATACCTTTGAGTTTGCGCGTGAATAGCATGTCGGTGACGAAATGGAGTGACCGAATTTACTCTTGGATCATAAATGTCATACAAGTGAACCTCCATGGCCTTTTGTACAGCAAGATCCCGAAGTAGGTCATGCATCCTACATGTAAGAATTTTATCGAAGAATGTGTCGGCCACTTGAATCAAGCTTCGACTTATCAGCTCATGAAGGAAGTTTTCAGCAATATCCTCCATGTGTACTTCTCTCATTCTTGGCATGAATCCCTCTGCCAGCCATAAATGCATCAACTTTTCTGTATCAATCATTTCATCTTCTCGGAAAATGCCAAAGTACAGAAAACATTGCTTGAGCTCAAATGACAAATCATTGTAGCTCAGTGATAGGATGTGAGTGATCTCAACAGAGTCATTCTTCATATGCTGCCAAAGGTGTGTCTTCACCTTTTGCCATTGGTCCACCCCTCTTTTGTGGGAAAGTAGCCCACCTAGTACCACAATTGCAAGTGGTAAGCCTTTGCACTTGTCCACCATTTCCTCAGCTAGCTTTTTCATTAAAGGAGAGAACAAGTCAATACCACCCATCTTATTCTCTGGACATAGTTTCTTGCATAAAAGGTCCCAACTTTCTTCTTTATTTAGAAAACGAAGTTTATGGGAGAAACCTTTGTCATCGACTCTTTCAGCCACATCCTCTTTTCGTGTTGTAAGGATAACTCTACTTCCATTGTTGTTATCCGGTAAGGCTCTTTTCAGGCTCTCCCAAGCTTCTCGATGCCATAGATCATCAACCACGACAAGGTATTTGCGCTCTTTCAATAGATCACGGAGGTGAGTTTCTAGATCTCTCTCTGACATCTCCTTCAGCAATTTGAGCAGTTCTTCACTGCAACCATGGATAGATTTTATGATACTCCGAAGGAGATCTGGGGTACTATACTGTTGAGAGACGCATATCCAAGCACGAGTTTGAAAGATAGCTAGTAGACCTGGGGAGTTATATAGGTTTCTTGCGAGAGTGGTCTTTCCCAACCCACCCATACCATAAATTGAAAGGACATTTCGACGAGACTACTTTTTGAGAATTTCATCAAGTAGTCTTTGAAAGACCTCTTGAAAGCCAACAAAGAGTTGATCTTTCTCTGCATAGGACACTGCTCTCCTCAATGTTCTTATTAATGAGGAAGACGGATCATTTGGCCTATTACTTGGCCCTTCTCTAGCATTAATATTCATATAAGTAATACCATAGGTATCTCGTTTTCGAGAGATATCCATGACTCTTTCCTTGAGGGACTGGATTTCCTTCCCAATGTTGTGGAATTTGGCCTCTTTCTGATGGATGCAAGAACAAGCCTTGAGACGATCAACAAATCCAACAGCATAATCACCATCTTTTGCCGCATCCAAACTGTATGCTTCTAAGATGTACACAGCTTCATTAGCAACGGACGTGATTTCAAATATCCATTGCTGCACGAGGTTATCTTGTTCTTGCTTTTTTTGGGCATCTTTGAGGAAAGCTTGCATGAAAGACAGTTCATTTCTCAGCTTTCGTGTTGTAAGGATAACTCTACTGCCATTGTTGTTATCCGGTAAGGCTCTTTTCAGGCTCTCCCAAGCTTCTCGATGCCATAGATCATCAACCACGACAAGGTATTTGCGCTCTTTCAATAGATCACGGAGGTGAGTTTCTAGATCTCTCTCTGACATCTCCTTCAGCAATTTGAGCAGTTCTTCACTGCAACCATGGATAGATTTTATGATACTCCGAAGGATACTATACTGTTGAGAGACGCATATCCAAGCACGAGTTTGAAAGATAGCTAGTAGACCTGGGGAGTTATATAGGTTTCTTGCGAGAGTGGTCTTTCCCAACCCACCCATACCATAAATTGAAAGGACATTTCGACGAGACTACTTTTTGAGAATTTCATCAAGTAGTCTTTGAAAGACCTCTTGAAAGCCAACAAAGAGTTGATCTTTCTCTGCATAGGACACTGCTCTCCTCAATGTTCTTATTAATGAGGAAGACGGATCATTTGGCCTATTACTTGGCCCTTCTCTAGCATTAATATTCATATAAGTAATACCATAGGTATCTCGTTTTCGAGAGATATCCATGACTCTTTCCTTGAGGGACTGGATTTCCTTCCCAATGTTGTGGAATTTGGCCTCTTTCTGATGGATGCAAGAACAAGCCTTGAGACGATCAACAAATCCAACAGCATAATCACCATCTTTTGCCGCATCCAAACTGTATGCTTCTAAGATGTACACAGCTTCATTAGCAACGGACGTGATTTCAAATATCCATTGCTGCACGAGGTTATCTTGTTCTTGCTTTTTTTGGGCATCTTTGAGGAAAGCTTGCATGAAAGACAGTTCATTTCTCAGCCAAAGAACGTTCTCTCTCAGACTTTGGCGCAGGGAAACTTCCTCTATGAGGAAATCCCCAAGTTTTTGAACTGCATAGGACACAACTGCATCAACCATCCTGATGATCTTGAGGCTAGTTTTTCACTGTAATTAGGATTAACTGCTATACTTAACTATATGATTGCAAGCAAATAAGTAGTATTATAACTCGATCACGATGTCATCACAGTTTAAGTACAAATTTAAACCATGAAGAAGAGTTGGAAATTTCCACCTGGTTATGAAAGTCAAGGCTATCAACTATCAAGTTGTTCTCATACTCAAATTCTTAGCGCGTAAGAATCTATAGACTAAGTCACGGTCCTGTATTTTGCTTGCATTATTTAGTGTTGAAAATGAAATAGTTGCTTTCACAAAGTTCAAACTATGGGATATTATAATGAAAGTTCAATTAGTTTATGTCCATAACCAATCACTATGCCAAGCAGAAAAAGGCAAAGTTGGTGACCTAAAACATGGAAGGATAACAATATGACCATCCATTTTACCTTGCACTTTGAATTATTGGTATCTAAAAAATTCAAAATTTATTGCAAATTCCATCTTCATTCAAAAGTTGTATATAGACAATTTCTAATATTCCAACTAGTCTATAAGCCATAGATATTCTCAAAAATATTTAGAAAAAAACTTGGCAAATATTATTTGGCCATTCAACTTGCCATTATTTGGCAACTATATTTAGCAAACCATTCAAGACCCACCTTTTTAAGACTCCACCATTATTGAAGAGCTGATCTTGTGTGAGGCGTAGGGTTCAAATTGCAATGAACATTTTTGACTCCCACAACCCAAAAGTAATTGAAACCCAAACAATATTTCATCAATCAAAACCGTTTTCATTGATTCGAGGAAAAAATGATTCATGTGAGAATAGAGTACTGTGGTAGTGTGGTTTTTGTACGGACAAAATAAAGTTCTTCGATTTTTGATTTTTTTTCTCCGTCATAAAAGTACTCTTTGATAATCATTAGCCAAGTAACTGAAATATAAATTTGCATAACGTGCTTTTAACTTGGCCTTAATTTAATCTATGTGCTTCAACTAGAGGTGTATAAGTAAACACTTAAATTTGTATAAAATTAAACAACTAACACATGTATATAAAAAAAAAAAAAGTCACTTCCCTTGAGAGGTCACAAAAAACTTCATTTCTAATTCACGCCTTTTCAAATCCAACAGCATTCATCAATCAAAATCGATAAATTCACCTGTAATAATGCATGTTCCACGGCGTTATTTCTCTGTTTTTGGCATAGAAATCCTATTCGAATCATTAGCCATGTTAAAAAAAATATGCCAAGTGGCTCAAGAAGCATAATTTTGTAGCTATGTCGTTTTCGGCACAAGACAATTTTTGTTGTAATACAATAAATCATCTTCGACATGAATGGACAAGAGTGGGTTAAGCACCCTCGGACTCCAATCATAAGTTTGTGTGTTCGAGTCAACAAAAAAAGTAGGAGCTCCTAGTGAAGGGTAGGGGGGAAATCTTGAACAAGGACATATGAGGATCCATTGCAGATACACCTGACATTCAATAATAGCAAGATTTCTAGGATGTCAACAGAATGAGATGTTATCCTAAAGGAATAAAAGAACAAAACTTGGTAGAACTCGAGCGAGTTTATGAAGGAAACAAGCCCCTTACAAAACAGTGATGACATTTATTTTTGACTAAAAGGTGGGAAGAATCATCTATTAAGTTGGCATCGCAATGTATAAAACTCATCACTTCTAACATCTTTAGTATATACCACAAACTTGTCCCACCAATGCGAGCCATTGTCTTTTCGAGCTTCATCGTTACTTAATGGAAGAGTCCTATCCAAAAATACAGCAACTGCAGCAGCTATCGTGGCATGTGATGTGAAGATGACAGATATTGCGTCATTAAACTGCATTTGAAGAAAACAAACATTGGTATGAGGATGTTTTGTAATGATAATCCTTAAAAGTAACAGAGTTTAGTCAATGAATGTTGAGATTACCCATCTAGAATGTGTATGAAGAGGACCAGTTCCAATATGAAGTTTGTTCTAAAGAAGATGCAGTATATTGCAGCCATGATTGATGCAGGTATTGCTCCAAATTATCCTGACCAACAATAAAGCATGTCACGACTTAAATCAATTCATTAGCATTAGCTAGCATACGTAGAAATAGAGTATAATTTAGGTAGAAATACATGAATTGGTCAGTCTTTTTTCCATCAACTAATAAATTCTTGTCCATGAATCAATACATCAGCACTAGCATACCTAAGACGGAGAAGAAAAAACATAAAAGCAGCAGATATTTGCATGACTCTTCGGCTTCCAACTCTTGTCATTGCCCAGAGACCAGCATTATCCCTGTAAAGTTTTAGCTTAGCCGATTTTCTATGTCAACCATATTTAATTAATGGTATGTCACATGAAAGTCGAGCATAGACGAGTATATTTGTAGAATTCGTACCCTAGGACGAAATTTAGAATAAAGGAGCATTGTAGAGATCAGAGACTGTCACATTGTAGCAGTGCAACCAGCCACACCCCCAAAAAGAGCATTTAGCGAAGTCCCTGTCCCCTGCCAAGAGTTAAAGTTCAGGAGGTAAATAAAGGTTGATACAAAGAGGATAGAAGAGAACATTTGATCTCACCAGTCAGCCAACACCCCGTCTGATGAAAAAGGTGTCACTGGTGCAGTGCTGCCGCTTCCATATCGTGCTGATGCAAGAAATACATCAGTTAACTGCACAACAAACGGATTTAAATTGAATTCAAAACTAGATTTCACTATGAAAATGAAAGACCAGAGTACGAAAAACAATTAAAAATACTTATTTCTTGCAGCCTACTTTTTAAGCAACATTAGATATTTGGACTGTTACATATCAATAGCCAACAAATAAGTAAGGGATCAGAGAACAGACCTCCACAGAAGCAACAAAAGAATGATCATCCTGGGAAAAGCATGTTCGTTTTAGTGTTCACTAGCTCTATACATCAAACATTCTTCAATCCAAATCAGGCTTCAAGCATATAAGGGCAGCGCGGTGCAAAAAGCATCCCAAGTTAGCAGGGTCCTGGGAAGATGTAGAAAACCAACCCTAATGCAGTGGCGGCTTCCACGGCTCAAACCTGTGACTTGCAGGTTTCAAGAATATAATCAAAGAAATAAGAATTGCACCTAAGTGATGCGAAAATATGTGAAAGAACATGTCTCAGTCAGTTAAAAATCACTTCGAATTTCATACTACATATGGTACTTCTCAAAAGAAATATCTTGGAGAAGTTTGGAGGTCAAGAAAATCATCATACAACAAGGAGTCCAGAGCTATCAGTGTGTCAATTCACATCAATTGCATTCTTGTATGAGACACTCCAGGTCAAGATACTGCATAAAACCATAAAATTGGAATAGAAAAGAGACTGCAAACTGATCACATAAGATATATGTTTGTAGATACTGCAAGAACATTAGTACATTCAGGAAATCAATTAGAGAAAGAGAAAACACTTTTATTTTGTGAGAATATAAATAAAACTGCATGATCACGCTCAAAGTCCCGGACTCTATCTATGTCACATTTTCTGCACTTTTAGTTGCTCAGGACATATGTCCCAGCACCTTAAATAATAAAGTCTAATTGGTAAAGGTACATCCATCAATGATGTCAACAAAGAGAGATGATGTCAAAATGAATTTCTCAACACGACATATGAAAAAGCAAAAACAACATAAAAAAAAAAATTGTTTTAATAGCCTCCTCTGCACATGATTAAAGAAGAAAAAACATCACACACAAATAAGAGTGTCTATCCTGAATCTTTTGAATGAAAAAGCTATGTTTATCTTACTCCATGGGATACAAATTCAGAAACATTTGATCATGAAGAACTGCTTCACTAAGCACTCTATTCTAGAAAATGTATAGTTATAGATGGATGCATTAGCAGCATAACATATAACAACCAACTTTGAATCATTTAGGACAGAAGAAGCATCAAGTAAGTTAATAATTAACATTGGATAAAATAAAAGAAAAATAATGAACAAATGTAAAATAAGTATGAAATTTACACACCTCAAAAGCTTCAGACATGCAGCAAGTTCCTAACTTGTTAATGTGGGAACCGATAATAGTACTCCCGTTGGCTTTGATTACCATCAAGCATTTTAATATGTTCCATTCTTTTTGGAATTTTCATCAGCTTCGGACACTGACGTATACTCAAACTTTTAAGCACACTCATAGCAGTTGTGTGAAGATGCCAGCTTTCAAGATTGTCAAGATATTCAAGTCTAAGGGTCTCCAGCTGACCAAAACTGTTGCCGTTGCAAGTAATTTTCTTTCCCATGTAAGCACATGATAACTCGAGATGCTTTAAGTTTGGAAACTTCCCCAGAATTGGCATTGGATCTTCCTCGAGTCCTGTATAGAATGGAGACTGTAGGACTAACACAGTGATGGATTTTGGCAGATTGTTTAAATTTGCTAGTTCTTCTATTCCCCCTGATAACCACAATCTGTGAAGGTTTTCACAAGAAGAAAGAGGTTCAAGGGGAGGAAAAGTTCCACCACGATTGCAAATTAGAAACAAGGTAGTGAGGCTTTTCAGGTTGCCAATGGATATTAGGGAGTAAGATTTCGCAATTTGTTCCATGCCCAATTCTTGAAGGTTGACTAAACCAGAAGCATCAGTATCTTTCCACTGATCACAACGAATATATTTCAGAGTTCGTAGATTTGTCAGCCTGTTAACTTGCAGGGGAACCTCATATCGAGTAATTAAATGTCTCAAATTTGTGAGCTTGGCTATCTGAGGAGGTAATTGGCATGAGCAATAGTCATCAATCAGTGCTTCCAGCGTTTGTAGGTTTTCTAGTTTGGCAATGGAAGATGGGAGTTTGAAAAGATTAGTGTTAGACAAGCCTAAGAACTTCAGGTGTACCAAATTGCCTATAGCATCAGGTAGTTTACCCTCACTAAAATAGATGTTCTCCAAGTCCAGCACATATAGATGTGGGAACGTCGTACAGAATGTCATGAACTTTTCACTATTATCCAATTTCTCAAATTCTTTATCAAAAAACAATATTGACCTTACCTTCAATTTCGAAAGATCAAGTGAAAGATACTTTTGAGTTTGTCCATGAATAGCATGTCGGTGACGAAATGGAGTAACCGAGCTTACACTTGGATCATAAATGTCAAACAAGTTAACCTCCATGGACTTTTGGACAGCAAGATCCCGAAGTAGGTCGTGTATTTTACATGCAAAAAATTTATCGAAGAATGTCTCGGCCACTTGAATCAAGCTTCGACTTATTAGCTCATGTAGGAAGTTTTCAGCAATATCCTCCATATGTTCTTCTCTAATTCTTGGTATGAATCCCTCTGCCAGCCACAGATGCATCAACTTTTCAGTGTCGATCACATGATCTTCTTGGAAAATGCCAATGTATAAAAAGCATTGCTTGAGCTCAAATGACAAATCATTGTAGCTCAATGATAGGATGTGAGTTATCTCAACAGAGTCATTTTTCATATGTTGCCAAAGGTGTGTCTTCACCTTTTGCCATTCGTCCACCCCTTTTCTGTAGGAAAGTATCCCACCTAGTACTACTATAGCAAGTGGTAATCCTCCGCACTTCTCCACCATTTCATTAGCTAGCCTTTCCATTGATGGGGAGTACAAGTCAGCACCAACCATCTTATTCTCTGGATGTAGTTTCTTGCATAAAAGGTCCCAACTTTCTTTTTTATTTAGAAAACGAAGTTCATGGGGGAAACCTTTGTCATCGACTCTTTCAGCCACTTCCTTCTTTCGTGTTGTAAGGATAACTCTACTGCCATTGTTGTCATCTGGTAAGGCTCTTTGCAGGCTCTCCCAAGCTTCTCGATGCCATACATCATCAACCACCACAAGGTATTTGTGCTTTTTCAATAGATTACGGAGGTAAGTTTCTAGGTCTCTCTCTGACATCTCCTTCAGCAATTTGAGCAATTCTTCACTGCAGCCTTCAATAGATTTTATGATACTCCGAAGGAGATCTGGAATACTATACTGTTGAGAGACAGATATCCAAGCACGAGTGTGAAAGGTAGTGATTAAACTTGGGGAGTTATATAGGTTTCTTGCAAGAGTGGTCTTGCCCAACCCACCCATACCATAAATTGAAAGGACTTTTCTGTGAGACTCCTCTTTTAGAAGTTCATCAAGCAGTCTTTGAAAGACCTCTTGAAATCCAACAAAGAGTTGATCTTCATCTGCATAGGACACTGCTCTCCTCAATGTTAACATGGAAGACGTATAGTTTGGCCTATTACTGGGCCCTTCTCCAGCATTACTATTGTTGTGAGCAATACCATAGGTATCTCGTTTTCGAGAGATGTCCATGACTCTTTCCTTGAGGGACTGGATGTCCTTCCCAATGTCGTGTAATTTGGCCTCCTTCTGACAGATGCAAGCATAAGCCTTAAGACGATCAACGAATCCAGCAGCATGATCACCATCTTTTGCCGCATCCAAACTGTATGCTTCTAAGATATACACAGCATCATTAGCAACGGATGTGATTTCAAATACCCATTGCTGCACCAGGTTATCTTGTTCTTGATTTTTTTCAGCATCTTTGAGGAAAGCTTTCATGAAAGACAGTTCATTTCTCAGCCAAAGAACATTCTCTCTCAGACTTTGGCGCAGGGAAACTTCCTCTATGAGGAATGTTCCCAGTTTTTCAACTGCATAGGACACAACTGCATCAACCATCCTGATGATTTTGAGGCTAGTTTTTCACTGTAATAAGGATAAATTGGTATACTTGACAATATGATTACACAAAAGGTGTAGTATTATAGTTCAATGGCGCGTCACAGTTTAAATACAAATTTAAACCTTGAAGAAGACTTGGAAATTTCCAATTGGCGATGAAAGTCAAGGTTATCAACTATCAAGTTCTTTTTTTCTTACTCAATTCTTAGCGCGTAAGATTCTATAGACTAAATCACAGTTCTAACTAAAAAAGTCAGCAGTTTTCGAAAGATCTTCTCAGGACTTGCTATGCAATTCATTGCCTGGTGCGTGGACAATTCCATATGTTGTCCAATATCAGTACCAAAAGCTAGCTCATGAGAAAGGATTGCCCAAGGTCATACAAGGAGACCACCCATCCCTTTTTCATCCGATGTGACTCTTCAACAGTTTGATTAGTTCATGTCCAACAATATACTCAGTAGTCTTACAAAGTGCAATTCCTAACTCAGAGACAAAGAAGATATTTCTGATAGACCTAGTTTTTGTCCATAAGCAAGATAACGAGGCAAGCAGAAAAAGGCAAAGTAGGTACCTAGAATATGGAAGGAAAGCAAGTAGCTGGCCCCACTATGACAATCTCTTTTATCTTAGGCTTTAAATTATGTGTGCCCACACGTTAAATATCCCAATACAAAAACAAAATTCAAAATTTATTGAAAATTCCTTGTTCACTCAAAAGTTTATTAAGATCAAGTTGTAATATCCCAATACAACTAGTTTGAGGAATTCATTTGTAGTAACTAAATAAAAGAAGCCTCTGTAAATATAGGAAGACCCACTATTTTCAGAGTCCACCATATTGGAGAAGCAGGGCTACAAGAGTTGATCTTCAGTGAGGCGGAGCTGTTGCCCGCCATATGCTGCTGCGTTCAAATCGCAATGAACAAATTTAATCAAATATATGGGCCGTCTCAAGTCTCAACAAGTTACCGGTATTAGATGTTTTTCCCAATTGATAAAAAAAAATATCTTAATGTCAAAGCAATCTCAATAAGTTTGGGCAGCCTAAAGTCAAACTTCATCAATTGACTTTATTTTTTTAAGTAAATATATATAAATTGAATAATTATAACATACTTAGTGTTAGGGGTGTTGGTGGTTCGATTTGAATCGGTTATTGACTAAAACCAAAATCAAACAAAAAAAAATAACCGTCGATTTGGTTATTATCGGTTTGATTCAGTTTTTTTTTTGTTTATTCGATTTGAAAGTAATAATTTTTTTGAACACCTAGTACATGAACAATCCACAAAGAAGGTACTATCGGTTCAATTAAGCAATACAAGAGTTATTATTACACAAACAAATTGATTCAATTAATAGAAAGTGTAATTACTATGTGAAGTAGGGTGGTAATGACTAAAATGGATTTGGATGAACTTGGACTTAGAATTGTTATATTTGGGTTTAAGTGTTGGGCTTAAGAAAATGCTAAAGTTAAAGACTTAAGTTAATTAAACTATAACAAAATATTTATATTTTATTTATGAATAATATATAAATAATTATAAAAATTATATATCTAATTTATCAGTTCGATTTGGTTGTTTTTTAGTAAAACCAAAATCAAACCAAATAGTATCGGTTTTCAAACCAAACCAAATATCGATTTTTTAAATCGGTTTGGTTCAGTTTGGCTTTTTAACCATAACCATGAACAATCCTACTTAGTGTAATCCTACAAATAAGGTCTAAGGAGATATGATATACACGGACATTATGAAGTAAGAATGCAAATAATGATTTCAATGAAAAATATAAACTATAAAGTTAGAATAATAAAATCTACTCAAAAATTTGAAAAGTTTATATAATAATGATATCGAAATAGTATTGCGCTGAATTTGATAAGTTGATAAAATAGTATTGATTAGTTTTAGTGCTTGAAATTTAAAGAATAAATCAAAAATATCTATGCCCTAAAAATATCAAAACTCCAAGCGATTGCTTTAATAACTTTATGGCATGCTTAATGCTCCTGCAAGTAATTACTCATGGTTATTACATGAAGTAGCTTCAATTGCTAAAGGTGGTGAAGACTTCAGCAAGGCTCTGAAAGAATTATATTTTTATTTCTTAAAATTTTGGGTTTAAAACAAAATTTTCATGTTAACAAATTTAATTGAAAAAAGTAATTAAATAGATTGAGTGACTTTCTAGGAGAAGAATCCATAACTGATTGACCAAAATGTTATCTCCTTTCATCAATCAAAATCAATCAATAAATTCACCTGTAATTAAGCATTTTTCACGGCTTTATTCTCTGTTTTTGGCATTGAAATCCTCTTTGATAATCATTAGCTAAGTAACAAAACAAGTGACTCAAGAAGCTTTATTTTGTGCTATGTTGTTTTTGGCATAAGGCACAATTTTTGTTGTAATACAAAGATCATCTTCGACATGGATGGACAAGAGGGGGGGCTCCCACCTCCAATTATAAGTCTATGAATTCGAGTCAACGAGGAGTAAAAAAAGTGGGAGCTCCTAAGGAAGGGTAGGGAAAAAAATTTCGTACAATGACATTTGAGGATCCGTTAAAGATACACCTGACATTCAATAATAGCAAGATTTCTAGGATGTCAACAGAATGACATATGCTATTCTAAAGGAATAAAAGAACAAAACTCGAACTCGAGTGAATTTATGAAGGAAACAAGCCCCTTACAAAATAGTGATGATATTTCTTTTTTGACTAATAAGGTGGGAAGAACCTATTAAGTTGGCATGGTAATTTATAAAACTCATCACTTCTAACATCTTTAGTATATACCACAAACTTGTCCCACCAATGCAAGCCACTGTCTTTTCGAGCTTCATCGTTACTAAATGGAAGAGTCCTATCCAAAAATACAGCAACTGCAGCAGCTATCGTGGCGTGTGACATGAAGATGACAGACATTGTGTCATTGAACTGCAGTTTAAAAAGAGCAATATTAGTACGAGTTTAGTTTGTACCGATAATTCTGAAAATAACAGAGTTTAGTGGATGAAAAATTGTGATTACCCATCTTGAATTTGTATGAAGAGGACCAGATACAGAATACATGTGATGCTCTCTGAAGTATTGTGGTAAGGAAAATCCCAGAAAAAGAGAAAATCCCAATATGAAGTTTGTTCTAAAGCTGTTAAGGTTACAGAATTGGAGAAATCCAAGACCAGCTGAAGCTGCAATTCAACCAATGGATCAAATGTCAACAACTACAACAACGACGACAACATATAATCCCACGAGTGAGGTCTCGGGACAATGGACTAAATGTCATTTGGAAAAAAAGGTTGCATTAACAAAATAGTAAAAATGTAAGTGATACATACACATGTATCCAAAGAAGATACAATACATTGCAGCCATGATTGATGCAGGTATTGAAGCAAAGAGTGCTCCAAATTTTCCTAGCAAACAATAAAGCATGTCACAAATTAAATCGATACATCACAGTAGCTAG
Organism: Solanum tuberosum; assembly: GCF_000226075.1. NCBI lineage: Eukaryota > Viridiplantae > Streptophyta > Magnoliopsida > Solanales > Solanaceae > Solanum > Solanum tuberosum. The sequence goes on from NW_006239155.1 coordinate 970,415, forward strand.
CATACAGACGAAAAGCGTCTAATTTTACAAAATTAGTCAGTCCTTCTCCATCAAATAATGGATTCTTGTCTTTGAATCAATATATACATTAGGATTAGCATACCTAAGATGGAGAAGAAAATCATAAAACCAGCAGATATTTGCACGACTCTTCGGCTTCCAACTCTTGTCATTGCCAATAGACCAGCGTTTTCCCTGTGAATTATAGTTAATTGATTGTTCATAGCCTAAGTCATAGTATGAGGGAATTCATATTAAAAAGATAGGAGATTGTTACGCTGTAGCAGCGCAACCAGTGACACCACCAAAAACGGCATTTAGCATAGTCCCAATCCCCTGCGACGAATTAAAACTCATGAGGTAAATGAAACTTGATACAACGAGAATAGAAGAGAATATTTGATCTCACCAGCCAGCCAACACCCCGGCTAATGACAGAAGGTGGCACTGGTGTAGCGCTTCCATATCTCGCTGATGCATGAAATACACCAGTTGACTACACAACATAAGTACTCAAAAGTAAATTCAAGAGTAATTTTCATTATACAAATGAAAGACCAGTGTACCAAAACAATTCAGAACTTATTTCTAGCAGCCAATTTCTTTTTCACAGCATTAACTACAAAGACTTATGTGTTATATATCAACAGTGAACAGATAATTAGAGGTTCAGAGAACAGACCTCCACAGAAGCAACAAAAGAAGCGATCATCATAGTAAAAGCATCTCCAAATTTGAAAGTTGGAACCCCCCATAGGAATAGATATGGCAGGTCGATCCTGCATAAAGTAACGCAAGTTGCAGCATAAGACAGAAACTCCTGAGAGACATGATAAAGAGATAGGAATTGCCACTTGGTGATGTGCACATAAAGAGAAATCTCACCAAGGAGATCCAGCAATGAGTCCAGAGCTATCAGTGCGACAATTTGCTTCATTTTCATTCTTGTATGCACCACTCCAGGTCAAGATTGCTGCATAAAACCATACAATTGCTATAGAGAAGAGCATTGCAAACCGGTCACATATGGGCCTCTTTAATTTGAGATATGTTGGTAGATACTGCAAGAACATTGTTACATTCAGGGAATCAAGTGTGAGTAGGAATAGGATAAACGATATGAAATACTGTTGCCGCGACATGTCAAATGAGAAATCTATAAGTTATGAGAAAGTTAAGCACAATGCAGAAAAAAGGATAGGGTGATGACAAAGAGAATACAAAATAGTATCGTCTTCAACAACCTCATGAATTAGTGACAAGGTTCAATCCAAATTTAAATTCATGAAAAAGTGAATGGCACTACTTGCCTGTGTGATGACAACCATGAAAATTAAATGTGGTATCCCAACTTCAATACATTCTGCAATCTACAAAACAAAGGTTACAAAAGATAATTAGTGAGCATGTCTTCAGCAATCTGAGGTGACCTCAACTTGATTGTGACTGAGGCGTGATTGTTTCTATTGTTTTAAGCAATCTGAGATTCTCATCTTTACAGAGAGCATATTTTAAATCGAAATCATACTTATGAGAAAATCTAGGATTAGAGTTCTCACCAATGGGAAGCCAAGATGGTAGAGCCCTAGTCCAGTAAAGGTAACAAGTGGTGCCACAGATAGAGGGCTAAGTAACCTAAATTATAGAATCAAATTAAGAAATACAGAATTATGCAGCAAAAAAAGAAGACGATGTAAAGTTGATGCCACATAATCAAGAGTCAAGGCTGGAAAAAAGAACATATTAGCACACACCTTACAACATTTCTCCACAGGCCAAGAAAGCCCAGTAGAATTTGGAAACTAGAAGTAACAATAAGAGCCCCCTGTATGCTCCTCATTGTATGCATAAACCTCTGTGGATATCAATCATGAAAAAACAAATTCAAGAAGCATCAACTCAATTGACAACCTGCACCCCCACCAATACAAACCAACTCACAGTCCCACACAAGCAACCATAGGCAAATGGTGCCTGGTTCACTGAGTTCAACCCTCTAATTTCAACACGAGGCGAAAAATTGCAACAAATATTAAACTCAAAACTCATAATTTCAGAAGTGCAATGATTCAGTGATAGAATAATGAAGGCAGGATTTTCACCAAGGAGGTTCATCATCTATTATACATATTATACATACGTAAAAGAATTTACCTTTTATATATAGTGTAATTTTTCAGTTAAGAGAATTCGGATGAACCCCTTTCCGCCCCTTTAGCTCCGACACTTTTAAACAACAAAAACTTAAAGATTGAATCCATCAAGTTTAAATCTTGGATACACCCCTAGCCTCGGACCCCTCTCAAAAAAAAAAGAAAAAAAAAGAGGGGGAATAATGTTACATTACCAGCTCAGGATCCTGAAGAACTGAGAACTTATTAGCCTGGATAATTGAGATGATTGGTATCAAGTATGCATATGAACCTCCCATTACCAATGGCAATCTGGTCCCAAATAAGGATTGGAGTAATGTATTCACTCCTGAAGTAAAAAGCAATGTCTGTACTATTTTTGCCTTCTCATCCTACAATTCAAAAACTGGCTGAAAATCAGTTGAATCAATAAAAGGATAGTAATATACAGGATCAATTATCTAGTGGCAAAAGGGGGGAAAAAGAAATTATATATGTTTGACTATAGTTTTTGAAGTTGAAACTTAAAATTTGAAAATTTGAGTTTTTGAAGTAGTGTTTAGACATGCATTTTACTTGAAAAAAATTAAGGTTATATGAGTGAAAGTGCCAAACATCCAAATACTGGGCCAGTTTTTGGGAACTTGAAATTTCATGGTCAAATAGATATTTGAAGATTCATTTTCAAACTCTATTCCTAAAATCTATGAACAAATGCTAGCTTAATCACAATGATGAAAGAAAGGGAATCTTAGTATCTCAGTTGGTTGGCTACTTGAACTTTCACCTTGTTGGTGAGGATTCGATTCTCCACCTAGTAATCTCCTCCCCGTTTCCCTTCCCCTACCTCCTATGTAATTTAAATAATAATAATAAAAAGCTGAGATAGAATAGAAAGAAATTCTTACATTGTCACCACCCATTTGAGGAACTATGATACTTGGAAATAAGACAATATTACCAAGACTCAATATGTAATGCTGAAACCCCAATAACAATGCTTCCCCTGCATTATCATATTATTAATCATAATCTTAGTTCAAATCCTTATAAACAATAATTGAAAGAGAAAACTATATAACTGGTCACTGTATATAACTTAAATCGCGTAAGTTTTAAATTTGCACGTACCCCAAGGTGGTGGGCTATTAACACAGTATTGTACATTCTTAAGTTGTTCCATAACTGGATGAGGATGCAATTCTTCAGCCTTTTTAGCTCCATTGTTGCCACTAGACATGATTGAAACTTAGAGATTGGTTTTAGAGAAAGTTGAAAATTGGCGCTACTTCATGCATTGACAATATTGACTTTTTTCGTTGTAGCAAAAGAATGAACGTTACATTTGTATTGTTATAATTAAACATACTGATATGAAACTAATTGAGTATATTGCCGTTACAAATATTTTTGGCCTTAGTTTTAAAGAGTGAAAGATATGAATTTAATAGTATCTGATACCAAAACAACTCATTCTCCTCATGTATGAAAAAATCCCTGTGCTTTAGTATCTTGTGCTGTAACTCTTACTAAAGACTAATTTTAATGTTAAAATCCTCAAAATTCTCTGGAAAGGTTAAATGGGATTATTTCATCCCTGATATACGTAATCCAGGATCCTTATTCAATGCATTATCCCCTGGGATAACAATTTTTTACTTGACACAAAATTTAATAAAATAAAGAAAGATTTTTGAATATTATGATTTTAAACTAAAACACATAGAATATACTAAATACTCTTCAATCTTATAGTCTTGACGAAAGTCGAAAGTTAAGAGTTGCTAAAAGAAAAAGAAATGTGTTTTTTAAACTAAAAAAGAAAAGTAGCACAAACAAATTGAAATTAATGGAATACTCGTGGTTAATATATAATAACAAAGAAAGAAAACTCATTTTGGGTCGTCTCCGCTCCTTAAGTAGAAGTCCCGTTACTTTAATTTAGTGAAAGCATTTTCGTATGTATCATCATAATCATAATTCATAAGAGTGTTGAGAAAAATATTTTTCACGAAAATAAGTGAATTTCTTATTTATTTATTTTATGTAAATAAAATATATCATCTTGAAAATATTTGTATATAATATAGATAAATATTATGTGAAGTTGGTAGGGGTGTGGTGTGGTAGGGACGGAGGTTACTGGGTAGGGTGAAGATAAGGTGTGTTGAAAGTATGGAGAAACATTATTTTTCTCAATTTTGAGAAATTTATTTATAAAAAAAATATCAAAAAATTGTGATCAACCAATAATACGTGAAAATCCGAACTTACTGAAATTATTTTTAAAGTAATAGGTAATTTATTTTTATTAGCAGACAATTTATAAGATTGAAAATTCTTATTTTCAAGAAATTTATCTATAAATATTTTAAGTCACTTAATAATATATTTTTTAATTACAAATGTTTGTATGTATATAACAAGTGTGGACGTGCTCCAAAAAATTCCCAATTAAACTCGATAAATTTGATCTAAAGTTATCTCCAAATCAAGGTTCACAACAAGGAATCTTATATTAAGCATTTTCATTATTAATCGATAACTTTTAGATTCAAATTACAGGATAAAGTGAATATTATTAATTCTTCCAAAAAGAAAAAACAATGCATTTTATTTTTCGTTTTGATTCTGAATATATCGTATTATCTACGTAGAATAAGGCGCAGCAGACATTGAATTTATTAAAGTCAAATCAATGAACCAACACCGAGTGAGGAAATATTAAGTTCAAATAAAATAATATATTTTCTTTTGTCATCACTAATTTGAATAAGAGTTTAAATTATACTAACCGTTCATCTAAAATCTTAATTATTTATAATAATAATATTATTTTAAATCAATCTCAAAAGGTGAAAACAAAACAAAACAATCAATATAAATAAAGTGTATTATAAACAAGAAGAACTTATTCGGAAGGTAAAAACTTCTTACTCTCAATTTTAACATTATAAGTTCAATAATCAAGAAATTAAAAAGATGAGAGCCCTGCGATTTCCAAAAAAAAACAAGCATAGTATATGACCATAATTCAAGATGTATTACACCAAAATCGTAAAATGATAGCACCAAAAGGAATATCACGAAGGCACGCTTTTCAAGTAATAAAGTGAGTATTATTAAAAAGGAACTTAGCTTTTTCCTGTGAGGTGCCACATGTAACATCCTGGAGTAATCTCCTCCAATCACAGCAAACTTTTATTCAGCTACAGCATAAACATTTCGAAACAAACACCTATTTTAATTTATTTCTTTTTTACTACGCAGCAAATTTAAATTCTTTAAATTTTATAGTTTTAAATTAAATATATATAATATTCTTAAAAAAATAAATATTATGATCATAATATGTCACATAAAATATTGAAATTAAGAAAAAAAATTAAAATATTTATCTTTTAAACGAACTAAAAAGACTACAAAAAACCCATAGAAAAAGACCGAAGTCAGAACCAGAGGCTTTTTTTCATCTGGTATAACTTAATGACCACAATTTCTAACTCTTGTTTTCTCGATTTCATTAACATGTTAACGCACACCTTTTTGTTTATTAACTCTTTAGTCTTAACCTTTACATATTACTCTATCTTTTAATGACACCTTTTAAAAAATAAAATAACAACATGACAATTGACATGTGCTGATGATGCTATTCTTATAAACACATAATTTCTTTACATATATATTTTTTAGTTTATTGGTTAACCTATATGTGAGTACTAATTTAATCAGCCTGTCGTATCAAATAAAGTGTAAGAATATAAATCGTTAACAACCTTAAAAAGCGAATAATGTGATTATGAAGATTTATTTCGTACTTCCCTAGTTTTCTGAAAAATAACTAGTAACTTACTAAACAACTTCCTGAAAAAAAGTTCACAAATAATTTTCATGTAGTTTACAAACAACTTTGTGAAATAGTTTACACACAACTCATAAGTTGCTTTGCAAGCAACCTTTTAAAGTAACTTACTCAAATAACTTACAAACATCTTCTTTCTTTTCATAAAAATAGAGAGCTTATTTACTTTTCTTTTCATTTTTTTACCTTCGAATTCACAATCAAGTTGCAAAGTAAATTATTTACTTATTAACAAATATACTATGTAATTTTCTAAAAACTAATTAAAAGTCTTGGTAAGGCAAAAGATTTCAGTACATTGAACCTCTTTCTTTTTTTTCAAGAGGCAGAGAGGGAACCAAAAAGAACAAAATTCTGATAGGTGTAGGCATGCATGAGATCCACGTCAACACGCGTTGTCCCACAAAAGGCCCTTTCTCTTCGGTGCAATGAGATGAGCGCCCACCGTCTGATTGGTAAGCAGCCCACTGCCTCACCCCCACTTATTAACTCAAAAAAACAAAACTTATTCTTTTTCACATCCGTTATACTTTTTTTAATTAGTAGTACATAAATTCATCCTTAAAATATGATAAAAAAGCAAAATGGGTAATTAGTAATGGAGTGAAGATTTTAAGGAGGTGTCTTTTCTTTTCTGATACTACTTTTTCATTCATAACCGAAGGGAGAGACAGCTAGGAGTAAGGCTTAGGGTGTGATAAGTGTAAAGCATGCATGCAAGTTCAAAACTCTCTTGTAATCCCACATGTCCTTTTTTTGTTTTAAAGTAGCTCAAACACGTACCCACCGTATGTTTCCAAGTGTCATTTCAACCTGTTCTCTTCTTTCATGTTTTGCCCTTTTCTTATTGGCTTATATCACCCTTCTTATACCTCTTACTCTAGTCCCACTAATTTTCCCTCAACTCTCCTCTCTGTTTTTCTGAATTTGGTTCTTTTTTTTGGTTGTTGTTAAGAGGAAAAGGGTTCTTTTTTATTCAAAAAAAAAATGATGCAGACTTTGAATCCTTACCCTTCAACCTCAAAAACAGCTGAGATCATGGCTAGGTATAGGCCAATAGCACCAAAGCCTGAGGCTCCAACTAGCCCTGTTTCTGAGGATAATCCTACTGGATTACCCCCAAATATTCAAAAGTCTCCTTTCTTGAGGAATGTATGGCCTCAATTGCAAGCAAGGCCAACAAGGACTAGGAAGAGAGGAAGGACTGCCCTTGGTCCACCTTCTATGAAAAGAGCCAGAGCTAATTACTTTCCTGCTGGCCAATTTCCTACTTATCAGCAGGTGATGGCTGCTTCTCCTTCTTATAGACCAAATGTGCTTCCCCAGTTCACTTTAATCCCAAATCTTCTCCCTCTTAAATGTGGTTTGGGTACCTCTGTTACAACTCCATCAAATTCCATAACACTCCCTCTTATGGCTTGTACTACCACTACTCTTCCTATGCTAGTAGAGAAAAACTCTGGAGAGGAAATTAGAGGAATCGATTTGAATTTGGCAGCTGATGGCCCTGAAGAATTAGATTTCATGCCCCAATTGCAAGGTCCCAAGACCCCTGGCCCGGGTGTTATAACCCCGCAGCCAGTTCGCCCAGTTGGGTCAAGTATTTCCATTGGGTGTATCAATGAGGAGGAGGCTCCAGAAGGTGGTGGAACAAACAAAAAATTTATGAAGAAACCAGAGGAGGTGGAGGAAGAAGTTGAAGCAGAGGCTTTGCCAGCTGTAATATCGGACTCGAATAACAAAGTAAGGCTCACAAATGCAGCATACAAAGAGATGGTGGGTCAACCTGAATGTTGCTGGCTGGACTACATGGTTGGGAATGCATGCAAGAGAATTGGTGGGGAAGTGATACTTGAGTTCTTGGATTCATCTTGCAGTGTGCCAATGTCATCTGATGGGTTCAATTGTTGGGTGAAGATAGAATGGGGAGCTGCACAAGGGAAAAAGAATTCAGTCAAAGCTTTCTGCAATGCTGTGAAGTTAGCTTGCCAGTCCAAAGATTATGTCTTTGAGTGGAGGTTCCATACCACAGATGATGATGCTCCTGCATCAGCTGCTTCCAATAATTAAACAGTTTTTTTATCAATTGTATATACAGTTTAACTAGTTTAAATGTTGTAAAATGCCGGTTAAAAACTTATGCAATATAGTAGCAGCATATAGAAAGTAGGAAAATTAGGGTAGTTCAATTATGTTTAATAGTTATTTCCAGCTTAAGAGTATAAAGCTATGTGTCAATTGTCAAGTGTATACGTCTTCTTTCTTTTTGTTCTCCGTCTGTGCATATTTTACTAGGTTAGCACATATCAATAAACAAAACAGACAACAGACTAAAGTTTCGAATGCCTAGTTAATGTAATATGTTTTTCTTATTGGAGGATGATTATTTGATGGCAAATGCATATTATTGGCTGAATACGTGTTAGAATTCCAATGGCAGAAGTTTCTAGCATCTCTTGAAGGCACAGCGGTGGCATTTGATTTTTGAAGTCACCAGAAATAGAGTTGAGGTAGGACCCCTTCCATTTGAAGTTGTCTGCATATGATTTTGATTTTGACTCTAACCAGAAATAGAGTTGATAGACATAAAATTCACCGTATCTAGCTAGACACGTATAAAACTCCACTTCAAGAACAAGTATGATTGAGAATGCTTTATTTTTTAAGGGGAGCCTTGGATTCAATAATGATGTATGAAACTTCTTGATTGTCAAATTTTTTTATGTGTAACCTTTTTTGAACAATCAAATAAAGATGACTATACGTAATCAACTTCCTATAATAGATTTAATTTGGTAAAATCTGACTTATTTAACGGTGTATATAGATTGATCCATCTTTAAATATTCAAAAGTTAATGTAACGACATTGTCAGAGAACAAGTTGACAAGAAGTTTGGAGACTCGAATTGTGCTTTTCTTGGAAGATTTGGAGGTGGCGTCTCTCAGGATCGCTGGAAAGATTGGGAGGTGGGGTCTCTCACGACCGCATTACATGGAAGGGACAACAGAATGGGAACTTCTATGTAAACGCGATGGCTCAAGCTAATTAGTGACCTAAAGTTAAAAATAAATCAAAAGTTAACTTTTAATTGTTTTTTTATTTTTTTCTATCTAAGATTCAAAGTTATTTTTTTATTTTTGATAAAAAAAAACTTTATTTTCTATGGTCTTAAACTAAAGATATATATATACCAAAATATTTTTTAATCTTATGGTCTTAAACCTATCATGTGAAAGTTAAATTTAAAAGCTGATAAAAAAAAAACATTCTTTAATGTTTCGAAACAAACTAAAAAAGATAAATAAACTAAAAAATATATTGGTATATTGTGTGTGTGGTGGTGGGTGGGGGAGAGATGGTAGTGGAGGGGAAGTCGCTTCCAAATAAATGAAGCCCCTTCCTCCAGCGGTTGCGCCCCGAGATAGGGAAAAGGCCTCTTCTTTCCTATCGAAAGAGGATACGATGGGGATGGGGGTATAGGGCTTTCCCAATTGGATGATAAAAAAAATCTGGAAGTCTAAAACCCGTACGAAGTTAAACTGTTTTATGTGGCTGTTGGCACTGTTTTAACTGTTTTATGTGGCTGCTGGCCCATGACGCATATCTCACACACGATACCTACAGAAAAGAGGGTGTAATTTATGCCGCAGGTGCTTCATGTGTAATAGCCAGGTGGTGTGCAGCAGTCCATTTTATTTTATTTTTTGCAATGTCCTGTGGTTGGTCTTTTTTAAGCTCTCCAAGCAACCACCCACAATTAGGAGCTACTAACCAGTTAAAATTCTGGGGGTACCTCTTGAGAAGATTTGGTATACCATCCCGCCCGCTTATAGTGGAGCTTGTGGAAGGAAAAAATGTCAGATGTTTTGAAGGATAGTCAGTTAGTAGAGTTGAGTAAAGTCATTTATCTAATTTTTGGAGTTAGTTCCTTATGGTCACTCAACTTAATGAAATTACCTAATAAAGTCATTTATATTTTTTTTGTTCCAATAAAATCACTCAAATTCATACAAATATCTTATAAATTAACAATTGCTAGAAAACTACTTAGAAGTGAGTTGAAATGGTTTTGAATATAAACCACTCACCATCCAGACCATATATCTTAGAAGCTTGAGTGACCATTAGAGAACTCACTGTTGATAATCCAGAAGCGCTCATCCATTCATTTTAGAAGCTTGAATGATAGAAGGGATTATATGGTGATGTGTGCCTGTGTATAAGGTGAATGTTAAACAAAGCTCTGTACATTAGACTGCAAACACAACCAACAAAATTGGCCTTGGGGTACATAGTTGAGCTAGTGTATTATGTAGTGACAATGCCTGCTTATAATGTCAATGTTAAACGAAGCTCTGTATATCAGACTCCAAACAAGACCAACAAAATTGACCTTGGAACATAGTCAAGCTAATGTATCATGTAGTAACAATTAGAACGAAATCAATTTGACATTCAAGTTCTAATGAAGCCAAACTCTATGAAATCAGTACTTCAGCGTTAAAGTTATTAGTCATTCCAGAAGATAAGTCCGGGTAGGCTCTCTTTCGATTTCTTCTCTAGAAATCTGATCAACTTGATATCTTTCATCACGGTTTTCTCTTTCACTAATTTAACTAATAAATACCTCAAGAACTCTTGAAGAAACTCTTAGGAGAAGTACTATCCATATTCTGGTACTCTTTCTACATCACAATCTTGGAAGCATGCAATGCAAGTCCAAAACCTTTTCTAATCCCACATGTCTGTTACAGGGAAATAACAACAGATTGTCTAAAAGCACAATAAGATCTCTGATACAATATATTTATAAAGGAAACAAGAAAATTAGACAGTGTAGCGTTCAAAAGGATTTACATCATACAATGTACTCCCAACCATGTTTCTCAGCAAATGCATTTGTTGCGTCTACACTATCAAACGATAACCCTGCCTCACCAACGTATGATAAAGGGTCTCCTGTGGATGTCCATCCAATCAATGGACTTTCCCACCTAAAAGATGCGATCAAACAGATACTTGGCTACAGTTCTATTAATTAAAAATAGTATCAGAAACAAAATATCTACATCGGCAAAACAGAGGCAGTTTTTGAAATTGCACTGTTTTAGAGACCTGAGATGCTGGGCATGCTGAAAAAAATGCTTACGAGAGTACCAACACTTGGGGAAAAAGTTCTCGCATAGAGAAATACAAGTTCAAAGGATTTGTTGCATCGATAATACTTAAATATCCAAAGTGTTCTCAGAGAATAAAATATAAATGTTTTATCATGAAAAGGTAAAGAGTGATGGGTACTTCTGTGTAGACAAGAAATTTGTTTTCCACTTCCCAACCTTTCCAGAGCCTTGTTGAGTTGCAATTCTTGCAGGTGAATAAACAATGACCTGAAGAATCAATGTTCAAATATCCCCGAAAAAGTTAGTCTATCCACAGATCCATTAACTGACCAGCAAAAGAAGTAGGCATATTTGTCAATGAACTCAAGAGGTATGACCTATATATTGCTTCAGATGAAAAAAAAGGCTAAATAACTAATATAACCAAATGCCTATGTTTCATCTGGAAGAATAAGAACAGGAATTTCCAGTAAATTGTGAACTCTAGAGGTATGACCTATATATTGCTTCAGATGAAAAAAACAAAGGCTAAATAACTAATATAACCAAATGCCTAAGTTTCATCTGGAAGAATAAGAACAGTAATTTCCAGTAAGCTGTTGAGAATGGCATGCTCGATTCCTCAGTATCTGCATCTGCTTCTTTTGTCTAGAAAGGGAAGGGGAAAGTGAAGATGATGAGGACATCATCGAGGGAAATTCAAATTGGGGAAAAATACATGTGTACAGACCACATACCCTTTATCCCCACAAGAGAACACGTGCACTCATCTCAGCAAATTTGTGCAATTTGAGTTGGAGCAAATCTCAGTCGTATGATGAGAATAAAGGACAGCTAGGAATAGATAATAAAGGGTCCACTAGAGTTGGTTAATTTGTTATAGACTAGGCAATAGAATTAAGGAGCTCATTAGCTCATCCTCTGAATTTATTCACAAACATTCATCTCCTATTTCTACCATTCAGTAGAGAGCACAAACAGCCTACTTATTTATCTGACTATATGTGCAATGTAGTTTTTCTTATTAATCTTAATCTTGTTTTACATCTTTTATCACTCCTCCTGCGTACCCTTTTTCAACACTTTCTTCAGTTAATCAAAAAGTTCTTAATTTTGTTTCTACTATGGCTGAACCATCTACATATGCACAAGTTGCTATGCACCCTGGGTGGCAGCAGGCTATGGCATGTGAACTTGAAGCCTTGGAGGCTTAACAAGACTTGGAAGTAGTTCAACTACCTCAAGGGAAAAAATACTCCCCTTGTAAGTGGGTGTTCAAAAAGAAAAAAGAAAAAAAGGTATGATGAGAGTCTTGAAAGATTAAAGGCAAGACTTGTTGTTAGGGATGATATCCAAAGAGAATGTGTGGATTTCAATGAAAGCTTCTCCCCAATTGTGAAGATGACCACCATAAGATGCATTTTATCTATAGCAGTCAAAAGAGGTTGGCCTTTATCACGATTGGATGTTAATAATGCATTTTTACATGGTAAATTACAAGAAGAGGTCTATATGAGGTTTCCCCCGGAATATCTTCTCGTAGTCCTAATCATGTTTGAAAGCTTGGGAAATCTCTCTATGATTCAAGACATGATTCATGCCAATGGTATTCTAAGCTTACTTCTGCTCTCAATTTCAAGGGATTTATTTCCTCTTTAAATGATTAGTCCTTATTTTTTTTAAAGGATGATGATTCAATTTCTTAAGTTGTTGTTTATGTGGATGAGACATTATTTTGACCGGTAACAACTCAGATGAACTCACTCTACTCAAAACATTCCTTGATACTGAATTAAATCAAGGATCTTGGGGACTTACATTATTTTTTTGGGACTTGAGATTTTAGAGCAGCCTCATGGTCTCATTATTACTCGGCAGAAGTACACTTTGGAGCTCCTTTCCGAATATGATTGCACCCATCTGCCACTTGTTTCTTCACCTCTTGATCCTACAACAAAATTACAAGCTCATTATGGAGATAATTTGATAGATCCTACTTGTTATAGACGACTTACTGGCAAATTGATTTACCTCACTCATAGTCGACCAAATATTTGCTATGCAGTGCAGCATCTCTCTCAGTATATACAGGGTCCCTGGACATCTCATTTTTCAGCTGCACTGCGAGTTCTTCAATACCTCAGGAACAATCCCAGTCAAGGTCTGTTTCTGACAAGTGATCTTTCTGTCAAATTGGTTGCTTTCGCGATGCAGATTGGGTATCGTGTGTCGATTTGCGTCAATCAGGCAGTTGATTTTTTGTCACTCTTGGAGGCTCACCTGTTTCTTGGAAGCCAAAAAGAACAGGTTTCCATTTCCTTATCCTCAGCGGGAGCTGAGTATCGCTCCATGAGAAGAGTTGTGGCTGATATGACATGGCTCAATTGTCTTCTTATTGATATGGGATCTCCGACTCTGATTTACTCCGATAGCCACTTCGTACGGAAAACAATTCCTCGCACGCCTGATTTCTCTGTCCTATGTTCCGGCTTCTTCTCAGGTCGCCGATCCCTTCCCCAAAGCCCTATCTGGACCATCTCACCACACCGTTCTAGGCAAATTGGGGATCTCTCCTTGCCCGTCCAACTTGAGGGGGTGAAGGGGTGAGGATGAGAATGGTATGCTCTATTCCTCAGTATCTGTGTCTGCTTCTTCAGTCAAGAAAGGAAAGGGGAAAGTGAAAACGACGACAACAACCCCATCGATGGAAATTCAAATTGAGGAAAAATACATGTGTTAAAAGACCAAATACCCTTCATTCCCACAAGTGAACACGTATACTCCATCACAACAAATTTAAGTAATTTGTGCTAGAGGAAATCTCAGCCGTATGATGTGAATAAAGGACAACTAGAAATAGATAGTAAGCAGTAATGAATTGCAGTGTTTCTATGGTTAACACTCAAAATTAGAAAACGTGCAAAAACCACTGACAACTAAGCATCCCAATCTCTCCCTATTTCGTTAGAAAAAAGAAGGCAGAACTAAAGAGCAAACAGGAAATACTTGAATTTGTTCTCAAATATGTTTCTGGAGATCTTCTTGACAAGAACTATATAAAGTAATGGAGTTAATTGCTTTGACAAGAAATATAAAAAAATTCAAATGGAACTAAGTTGATATAAATATATGCAAAAATTCTATATCGATGCCTACTTTATTTCAAGTTAACAACGTTCCCTTTATTGGCTTACAGACGAGCGTATCTGCAGTTTGTCAACCAATCTAAGTTACATAATGCAGAACAAGAAGTTGCCAAATTCACGTACACCAATAGTACTCAAAACTTGTTCTTACACACTTTACGTGCACCTTAAGAGAGACATACAATGTGAGTCAAACAAATTGAGATGGAAATATTTTTTATCAGTAATTTGAGATGGAAATATTATGAGTTAGCAGGACCAAAAAGTGTGCTAAGTAACTTCCTAATGTCTTCAGCCACTACGCTTGGGGTACGCGACTCAACATTGTAAATACCTTAAAATTTATCATATCTTCTCATTAACTACTGTGAATTAGTAGTGAATAAAGAAAACTCAGATAACTACATTACTAGTCTATAAAGTTCTCTACTTGATGGCAGGGGTATAACTAGAGGCAAATAAACTGTATATACAACTCTCGTTAGTCTTTAGTGCTCACCATTGATTGAGACACAAATTGGAGAAAATTGACACGTAGAGCATAATGTGCCTATGATATATTCCTTAATAAATGAAATGTGAAATCTATGAGCAGGTTGATGTTACTAACTACTCACACTATAATATTCTTTCTATCTCAAAAAGAATAAACAAGATTTAAAGTAGGAGAACCAAACTATGTACTCCTAATTATTATTTTTATAACCGTGGTGCCTGAGGCAGCTTCCGACTATTTCCACGGTATACCTACCCTCTCCCACCAGCAACATGAAGTCTCCGTTTAAATTCTAGCAAAGACCAAAACACTGCTGATTTCTTCCTTATTTTTTTGTTTACATTCCTACATCAATTATATATTTATTTTTTTAAAAATAACATATTATCATTAGTGGTTAATTTGATTAGGTATTAGCTCAGAATCTGCTCGTGAAAGCAAAATTCACAATATTTCTTCACAATGAAACATAGAATACTCAGTGTGTAAGTTTAATTTAGAATCAACATCATAAAACAACCTAACTCCTGAGTATTTCCAAATATTGAACTTGAAATTCGAACAGCAGAAAAATAATTAAGAGTATTGTAGAGGAATTTAGCACGAATACAAAAGCAACAATGAAGATTCACAGTAGAATAAGGTTGATGAAGTACGTACTCTGCGAGGACGATGTTCCTGGCGAATTCTAGACTGTGCCTACTTGACCAGGTTTGATTTCGACGAAGAAGAAAACCTCGTCGAAGAAACCTGTGAAGATCGGATAGACTGTGAATGGACGCCGGAGAAAACTCGCCATTGCAGAACGAAATCGTGTGAAATTACGCTATGAATGAGCGGGAAACAGCTGAAATGGACAAATTAGTTTCTGGCAAGTGCTACTGCTTTGTTGGCCTAAGAAGGTTCCAGCTCCTGCTTTTGGGCTTCATTTGGGCCATTCTCTGTTTTGGGCCAAATTAATATTTCCGGGTCAAAATTCATTTAAATGATAATCTCTGCTAGTGAAGAAATGGTAAGAGACGCCTGAGGAAACAATTGAAACACACAAACTGATTTTGGTCACCATTGTTTAAGTATTACTTTTTTCGTTCTAAAATAAGTGTCATTTTAGAAATTCAAGATAAAACCAACAATTATTTTCAACTATACACTCTTTTATTAGTAAAAACTTATTTCTTCTTAGTTTTTTAATGAGCGTGAAATGAACTAAAATGACACTTATTTTGAAACGGACAGAGTAAAGAAGAAAAATGAAAAGGTAAAAGTCATCAAAGGTTTTCACTTCCGACAAGGAAAGACATATAATATGATCAGACGGCAAAATCAATTAGGAATGTCAATTGTGTCGCTTTTATTATATGTATTTGCCATTTGTTCTTTCGTTCTCATCGAGACTTGATCCTCGGTAATTTCTCTCCTGTCTTCTTCCTCTTTTTGCCACAATTTTGATACCCTCGGGCTTGTTTGTTAGCTGGATTAGTTATGAGGGAATCTATCCAGATATTAGTTATACATATACTATATTGGTAATTCCACTTTCTTTTTTGCATAAATTAGTTATGCGGATTTCTAAATTATCAATCAAAGGTAATATTGATTTTATACATGAATATAACTTATTTCCTATCTACTTATCAAATGTCGTATAAGTTATACGAAAATTGATACTATGAATAACTTATTTCTTATCCAACTATGAACGACCCTCAATGTTTTATATGAAACATTAATTACACCCCCCACAAATCAAGAATCATCATCAATCACTGAAAAAAAATGTCAATGGAGGAGCTAAAACAAGATGATCAAATCCTTTCCAAGCTTAAGCAAACTTGTTCTGATCTCAACAACCTTCTTCAACTCTCATTCAATGTCGAAACAAGTTTATCTGAAATAGAAGATAAATTTAATATAATGCAAGAAAATCTTTCCATTGCTTCAAGAAGAATAGCTCCATTACAATCACTTTCCATTGCTAATAAGGCACTCGATACGAAGATCAACAGAGCAATTTCTCCAGCTCTTTCACTTCTTGAAAGTTTCAAACTTTCTGAATCCCTCCAGCGTAAGCTTCTTGAACTTTCTTCCAAATTAGCTAACGAGAAATCGTTTAACAAGAGGGTGGAGAAGTTGATCAAGTATGTTGACACGGTGGATGATTTGAACGAGGCAATTAGTTCAATTAGTAGAGAGTCTGAACCAGCTATTCAGAAGTTGCAAGAAGTTGTGGAGTTTTTAAGCAGGACTAAAGCAACTGATCAATTCAGGACGCATCGATTGAAAGAGACTTTGATTACACTTAAAGCTCTTTGTGAAACTGAAGTTGATGCTATGAGATTTGATGGACTGCTTGATGATGCTTTGTTGAATTTGCAAGATGAATATGAGAGTTTGTTGAATAAAATGAGGCATAGGAATTTTTTTGAGGCAAAAAGTGATCGCGATGATGATGATGATCACGATGATGTTGTTGTTGCAGCAGATACGGTGTCTACAGATTTGGGAAGTGAATTAGAAGTTGAAGTGCTTACAAGAATCTCTGAGACATTGGCTGCAAATGACTGTCTTGATATATGTATTGATATCTTTGTGAAGGTAACAACTTTCTCCTTGATTTTATACAACAGGTATATGAATCCATGACTGTAAACATTTATATGTTGTTAGGATCAAATGTTTATCATCATGCCAAAAGTTCTAACTGATAGCAAGACTAAGCCCACCAAGCAAGCACCATGTTCAATCATGACTCTGACCTAGGCCACCCCAGCCCCCTCGTGGGCCTTGCCATAGGCAGGATGTTAGTGTTATCCAACATATTAAATGATGTGATCATTTCATCTAAATGCTAAAAGTTTAATCTGTTAGTGAGAAAATATGTTTAATTATTTACTTAATTATGTCTTCAACACTGGCTTTTGACTAAATATAGGCCTTGAATCACAGTTAAAAACTTCTAGTAACATATATATATCTTAATCTGCCACTGGGACGGAGGGAGTATTATTTCATTCCAACAGTTTTGGAGTTTGCTCAATGGTTTAAGATTTAATGTATATGGCTACTAATAATGATTATGGTATTCTGCTTCATCCCATAGGTAAGATATAAAAGAGCAGCCAAAGCATTGATGAGACTGAACCCGGAGTACCTAAAAACATACAGTCTGGAAGAAATTGATGAGATGGAATGGGCGAGCCTAGAGACCGCAATATCCCTATGGATCCAACACTTTGAACTTGCTATCAAGAATGTATTTGTATCGGAAAAGAAACTCTGCTGCCAAGTCTTAGGCACAATAATGGATGGAGTAATATGGCCTGAGTGTTTCGTCAAGATAGCAGACAAGATAATGGCTGTCTTCTTTAGATTCGGGGAAGGGGTTGCACGAAGCAAGAAAGAACCTCAAAAGCTGTTTAAACTGCTAGACATGTTCGAATCACTGGAAAAGTTGAAGCCCGAGTTCTCAGAGATTTTTGCTGGTGAAGCTGGTGCTGATATCTGTTCGCGATTTAGAGAACTGGAGAAACTGCTTGTACATTCCTCTACCAAAGTTTTCTTTGAGCTTGGCCTTCAAATTGAGGCTAATCAGGATGTTCTTCCACCTCAAGATGGTTCGGTTCCAAAACTTGTTCGTTATGCAATTAACTATCTAAAATACCTTCTAACAGATGCATATAGCGCGACAATTATCAGAGTCCTCAGGACTGAACAAATATGGAAAGCTGGAGTACTTTCAACCCCCGAAACAGATGAAAACTTGCTCAAAGACGCCATGTTCAACATTGTGGATGCCATACGGAGGAATGTTGAATCTAAGAAATTGAGGTACAAAGACAAAGTATTGCCTCACGTGTTTGTCATGAACACTTATTGGTACATTTACATGAGGACTAGAAGTACAGAACTCGGAAAACTCATAGGAGATCAGTATATGAAGAAGACATACAAAATTGTGGCTGAAGAATCTGCTTATTCATATCAAAAACAAGCTTGGGGTCCTCT
Source organism: Solanum tuberosum (assembly GCF_000226075.1). Taxonomy (NCBI): domain Eukaryota; kingdom Viridiplantae; phylum Streptophyta; class Magnoliopsida; order Solanales; family Solanaceae; genus Solanum; species Solanum tuberosum. The sequence goes on from NW_006239155.1 coordinate 989,182, forward strand.
AGTGAAGATGTTGGACAAAGAAGAACTTAAAAGAGTTGACAAAGACGGACTTACTGCTATGATACGAGGGAAAATGGAGGCGTTCACTAAAGGATTTGACGACATTACTCAAAGACATAAAAGCTTTTATCACATCCCTGATGCAGACTTGAGAGAGCAAATGAGAGAAGCTACAATGAAGCTTGTTGTGCCTGCATATACCGAATTCTTGAACAATTTCGCGTCTTCTTTACATGTCAAGTCCTATCCTTCACCGGAATACATAGAAGATACATTGAATCAGATGTTTGAGGTTGTTGATCATCATAAGAGCTCTGGAAAATCATCTTTGAGGCCGCGACAAATGAGAGATACTTCGGATGGTAGTAAATCATTATCAGGCGAACAATCTCGCAGGAGCAAAGACTTCAGGAGGTCCAAGACGAGTGCCATTGATACCTGATAAGAGTTTTCAAGTAATGTAACTTGAAGGACAACCATTTATTTGAAAAAATGTTATGGATATATTTTTCTTGGTAATATTTGTGTTAAGCTTACCACCACAAAAAAAGGGTCACAAACATGATAGATGTAACAAATTATGAGAAGTTAAATAAATATTTCGTGCAATCTTTCAATTTAAAAAGAAGAGCAACGTTATTTATTTAACCAATCGATCAAAATAATTACATTTCCTATCCAAACATAAAATATATATTTTATGTATCTCATATACGAATATACAATAGGTTTGATTCCTCCTATCTTATAATTTCCTTCTTTAATTAATTTTTTTATAAAAGAAAAAAAATTATTTACGAAAAAGAGCACAATTGAATCAAGACTTAACAATATCTACGTGAGATGTAAAAGTAAAGTGAGATATCATAATTACATTATCAAGTTATTATTTTTTGCATTATTTGAAATATTTAAAACTTAAAAAATCAAGTCAAAAAATTGGGTTTATCTCATATATAAATGCTCAAATATGTCATCGACCTTTAATAAAAGGCTCTTCTATGTTATTCGTTAGAAGTTTGGCTCATCTATGTCATTTCCGTTTGAGAAACTCATTCATGTCATTATGTATTAACGAAAATGGATGAGTCATTTTTTCAAACGAAAACGACATAGATAAACGGAACTTTTAACGGATAACATGAATGAGTGTTTAGTCCAGTTCAATGGCATATTTGAGTTTTTCCCCTTATATTATTCAAAAATAATATTTTAAAAAAAATTGAGGTAATATCTAAAATTGAAAACTTAATGTAGTTGGTAACCTGTGTAAAAAAATAAAAAAATCCAACTGAATTTACTACTCATTTTTTCCGTGCAAGTTTCCTTCAAAGCTGAATCCACACATTCAGAAGAGAATAATCCCATTTCCCAAATAGAATAATTCCATCATCAAAATCTTCTCCTTTTTTTAATCATCTGAATCTTCTCTCAACCAAGACTATTCTCATCAAGAAAACCCCCAAATCACCAATTTCAAAGAAAATCCAAGTACCAAATTCGAACAAAAATGGCAAAACCAGATGAAATTCACACCATTTCTTTATCATTCACTGATTTCCCAGAAGATGTGCAGCTTTGCATCCTCTCATTCCTCACTCCATCAGATATATCCAATTTCGCCTGTACTTCAAAACGCTTCGTTTCTCTCTGCCGTGATGACCCAAGACTCTGGTTTTCCATGTGTAACCGCAAATGGGGATCCAAAACCCAGATTAACAAATGGGGTAGCGGTAAGATCTCGTATAAGCTTCTTTACAATACCCTTTTGGAGTATGAGAATCTCATTGGGTTCTGGCGCCGGAGTGGTGCTGAATCTGATTCCCCGTTGATCTTTTTTGAGTGGGGTCCGTTTCATATAGCTGGTTCGAGGGTGAAACCCTCGAGAACTGGTACTTATGAAGTGATAAAGTTGCCATTTTTATGGATGGGTATTACCTCTAAGGGTGAAATTGTTAATTATCTTGACCCTGTGGGGAAGGTGGAGTTATCGGAAAATGTCATGAATTTAGATGATTTGGGTGTTGTGGAGAGTGAATTGGTTCCAGTGAATGTGAATTTCGTGGGAAGAACTCATGTTGTTGTGGAAGAAAATGGTACTGCATTTGGGTACTCGTGTAATTCTCCACAGAATAGAGGATTTAAGAAAGTTTCAAGCTCAGGGAATATGAAGGAAGAGGAGTACGAGGATTTATGTGTGTCCCCTGGGAGTTTGCCGGACAGGTTGATGTCTGATATTTACCAATATTTTGCTAACAAGACAAGTCCTGGTGGAAATGGGTCGGCGAGGAGGCAGAGAAGGAGGGAGAGGGAAAGGCAGGGAAGAAGGAAGTGGGAGCCTGAAGATTATGTGAAAATAGTGAATTGTTCGCCTACGCCAGCCAGGCCTTTGCAGGGCTTGTGGAAGGTCTTGTTCCTGATACTTTTTGCTTATATATAATTTTGCAAATTTATTCTTGTGTTTCTTGCCCGTGGAAGTGTTCTGTTAGAGAAAAACTTGATCTTTAATTCTTTATGAGCAGTTCTTTTATGAAATTAAGGTTTGGCCTTTGATTTTGTTCTTAAAGATTTACATTCGTATAAGTAAAGCTTCTAACTTTGTAGAGACAACTAGGTAGCTGGTTAAGGTGTAATCAAAGGCTGACCTTAATAAGTATAAGTAAAAGTAAGTAAAGAATGGCCCCCAAGGCCTAGCTTGAGTGGCAAAAGGTGGAGGATTTGTGGCTTAGGTCGCAGGTTCAAGCCCCACACCATGCAAAGCAAAGCCCGGTATTTAAGTGGAGAAAGGTAGAGGGGCGGGCCCATTATTCACCAAGTTTAGAAGGCTGTGATTGGTCCAAAGGGCATGTCACATACGGATTTCTTGGTTAAAAAAAAAAAAAAAAAAGTAAGTAAAGAATGAAACTTTATAGAGATGACTAGGTAGAGCCTTGAGTTTTGATAAGGTGTAAATGCTTGTGATTGTAAACCGGGTAATATGCATGTATTTATTCTGAGTGTCGAATTGATATAAAGTATTAATCTTCATAAAGTGTTTGAGCAAGGTATATGACACTAAAAATTACTCTAAGCAGGGGAGCTGTGCTTTTAACCCCCTAAGTTTTGGTAATTTGCTCTAGTTATCTTAGTTCTAACATTATGATGCCACTAACCATTATGTACATGAAGAGTGATTTCTGACTTGTTTTACCAATATCCTTATTTTATTTTCTGTTTTCTAAGACAATGACCTGAAGGAAGTTGATCATAGTTGGTATTTTTGTGGTCCTTCTGTATTCCAGCTTATTCCTCTTGGTAAGAAGTATCATTTGACCAATTTACTAGTAAGGGGTCCAAATATCCTTCCGGAACTTGAAGGGTAACTTCCGGTTCCGAAATTCCAAGTGATTTTACTTCTCAACCAAGACATAGATCTGGACTTGTACATTTAAATTAAATGCTGGTCTTGCTTGATGGTTCAAGTGTCCTACTGCCTCTTTGGAGGTTTTCAGCTGTAAGTGCTTGCGGCTGTATCCCTTCTAGTCCTTACCCTAAAGATATAGGTTTACTAATATTTCCAATCAATGATGTATCAATTTTCGCAGGATTTTTAAAGATTCCTTCAGCTATCATGTTCTATCATCTATGAGTCTCGTTCTAGCTAATTTATAGGGTGTAAAGTTGAACTGTTTTGATTAATTTCAGTAATGTGACTATGTCTGATGTACATCCCCGCGTGATCATTTTCTTCTGATTATCTCTGTTTAGCCAAACTACTGTGCTACTAAATACTTATCAGTTAAGGTGTATAATTTCTATAATAGATCAACCCATCACCCTCATGAGTCATGGGTAACCTCCATTGACCTTTGTTTGAACTGCATGAATTGCAGAGTATTTAGTTTGCCAGTTTGTACATACTGTGTACCTCCCTTTTGCTGAAACGCAAAATTGGGGAATGCTTAACTGCAAAAGGCCTGCTCATGTGATGTTTTGGCTTTGCTTTTCACTGCAGGGATTCCGCGATGAAACGACTTTGGAGTTCTTCCTTGTCTCATATGATGATATTGGTGGCATTGCTTGCAGAAGGCTTGTTGAATTATGTAAACCTTTCTCTGCCTATGCCCCAGTATTTTGGACTTCGAATACCACATTCATTGAGTCACCTTTATCTTCAGAGGAAGAAAACATATATGAGAGTCGCATGCATATTCAGCCCCTTGCTGAAGCTGATGACTTATGTGAGATTCTGCCTAGTGCTGATAAGAGAGTAATTTTGTGCATGCTTTGCATGAACTCAAGCTACGACTTGGTTATTCCTGATTTGGCAGGAAGCACCGTTAATCCTAGGCAGGCGGAGGGAAGGATTTGGCAGTATGAAAATGGAACCTTTGGTTTTGGGTTTCTGCGAGACAATCACGTTATAGACTTGAGATGTATTGCTCAGAATGGTCGGATATTGGAGGCAGCAGATATTTCTGGTGAATGATCTTGCTGTGTACATTAATAGACAAAAGAGAGAAAGTGCAGCAGTAGTTCCTATTTATATTCTTTGTACATATTAGTAGGCTCTTTATGCTGGGAAAATTGTGGTTCTGTTGTAACATTTTGTGACAATAGAATGTTAATTTCAATGTAACCTAGGTATTCTCAAGCTTCCTTTTCTGGGAATGGATTCAACTCTTTTCCGACTATTTATACTTCACCATTTGGATTCTTCAGTTTCATTTTGACATGGCAGGGTGTAAAGACAAATTGCTGATACTTGATTATCTATCATGTTGAACTTTGATCTACTCATTAATCAGCATTTAAAGTTTTCATTGTGTGTAGCATTTTATCTTTGTTCCCTCTCCCACAATGTTGGTTGTAATTTGAGGTTAGCTACTGGCAGTATGTATTACTATCTGTTGCTGAATTTGTTTTGTATCTTGCTATTTTTGTTATCAAATTTTTCTTTGCAATTCTGCTTTGAAAACATTCTTTTTGAGCCGAGGATCTATTGAAAACAATATCTCTACCCCAGAATGGCCTTGTAACTGTGTATGATCTACCTCTCCAGATCCCACTTGTAGGATTAGACTGGATGTGTTATTGTTGTTTTTGGTTAGCTACTGGCAGCTTCTGTCTCATGATAGATCTCTTAAGGACTTCCTGAATTGAATGGCTGGTGAATTTTGTGAACTTTCAAACATCTTGCTGATCACTGTTGCTTTCACTTTTTCTTTTTGTTGTGTACTGAGAAGTTTCTGATTCTTCACAAGTACTTATGTTTGTTTCAAAATCTATTGCCTTACGTGGAAAGGATATCCAAGAGTTGTACTTTCTTGTGCCAAATTTTGCCTTTTCTTTTAACAAAATTTTGTCTTTCTCCCTTGTCAAGTTTTCAGAGTGCTAATAGCTTAATGAATTGCCATCCATGACATTATCAAGTAGGAGAGAGGATGGAAGAGGCTGAAAAGTCGTTTCAAGCAGGGTACAAAATGCAACACCATAACAACAACAACATACCCAGTGATCAGTTTAATCCCACAGGTGGAGTTTGAAGGGTAGAGTGTACGCAGACCTTACTCCTACTTCGTGGAGGTAGAGAGACTGTTTCCTGGTAAGGTTGTCGATTTTTTTTGAAACTTTTCAGTTTATTTCTTAGTTACCAACTACATTTTCTACTTTACTAGCAGCTATACCACTCTAGTCTTGAAAAAACGGCAATGGAGAAATGGTAGGTAAAAAGTTTCTTCTATGCCTTGGGTTAAATTGTTAGGATCAGTGCTGTTGAGGTATCTTTGCTTGCCTTTAAAATGAGAAACTTACTACCTAGATTTCTTCAAAAGGATCTGTATAAGTGCAGTCAAATTGGAAACGAATCGCCTTCCATCATCTGGATCATGTGCGATTCAAGGAATTCCATATCTAGTTTGAGGAGGAAAGAGTATGTTGCAAAGATTTTCATGGCACTGGACAAAAAAACTGTGTTATATTCAATCTCATTTAACATCCACACGATACAAGTGAAGCACAAGAAACAAAGGTCAAAAATCTTAACACAGAAGTAGATTATAGTTCAGCATCAAATTAATGGAAGATGAGAGAAAACATAGGCTGCAGAACGGAAGCACATTAATGGACGCTGCTGAAGACCTCAGCGAAATAACGCTAGCACATACAGATTCTTGAACTTAGGAGACAGGTAGACATGATAGCGGAAAGCTAAGGAATAATCAACTGTTTCGGTTGTTTATGATTCTGCAGTAACTTCTGTTGTTATCGCGGAGATCGTCTGATGGTCACCCTCAAGCTTGCTTAAGTTGCCTTTCTCCTTGATAAGTTGAATATGGTGATGCTTACAGTAGAGGCGTCCTTCATGTGCGATATAGTTGGAAGGGCTAATTACACACCCTCCATGGCTACATTTGAAGCAGTTCTTGTGGTATGGTGTACCATTAACTGATACCTATAAACACACAATCAAGATTTAATATAACATTTATAGACAGCATTAGCATGAAATAGTGTTAACTATACAAGCTGTGAACTTTTGGAATATGTTACAAATTTTACACAAAAGATTACTTATTGCTTATTGGTGGTGTTACCTTTTCTGTTGGATAGACAGTGTTCTTGCAGCCAAAACATTTCTCCCTTGTTCCACCAAACATGCTTGTCACTTTAGCTACCTGTGGTTTCTGTTTCAAAGATACAACTTGCATTTAGTAAGTGAAGGTAATACTCTGCTACGTTGCTCGGACTCTCAAAATGTTGCTGCACCCGTGTCGGATCCTCCAAAAATGCACAAGTTTTGGAGAATACGCACCCCTCGACATTTTTGAAGAGTCCGAACAACATAAATGTTCTATGTCAGTAAGCTTGATCATTCATTGTCAATTACCTCACTGTCAATGAGTTTCTGTGGCTTCACAATTTTTGGTGTCCCTGTAACATTTTGAATTGTCAATAAGTTTTCTGTTTGCAAAAGTTATTTGGAATTATAATCCATGTTAACCTCTACCTTCAAAGCTTTTATCCAAACTGCCAGTTTGTTTGAAGAGCTGATCAAAGTGTGGTCTACAGTAAAGAACTCCTTCAAAGGAATTGTAGTTGCCAAGCTGCCAAATAGATACAGTTGAAGAACAGTAAAAGTTAAGCTCCAATGCCTTGAATATTAAAAGTCTAACAGAAACTGATAAAACTTATAGCATCTCCAGAGTGGATATGACATATAAAGCTAGTAATATTGAATAGAAATCTCAAATCTACTTCTTTTGACTCTGAACAAGTCACATAGACCTATTCAGAGACCAGTTTACAGAGTTATATTAATTTCTGCATAAAATGATCCTGATGATTGCTTCAGTAACCGTACTATTTGTTGTTGCTATTATTCTCTTCTTCATTGTTTTTACTTTACATATTGTTTGATATGCTTTACTTGAGCCGAGGGTCTATCGAAAACAACCTCTCTACCTTCACAAGGTAGGATTAAGGCTGCGTACACACCACCCTCCCTAGACCCCACTTGTGGCATTACATTGAATTTGTTGTTGTTTGATCCAAAACCTGTGTATGGAATAGGGAGGAAAAAGAAGAAAAGTACTTGAAGCTGAACAAGAAATTATTATGTCAGACAGATTATCTCTATGGGATTTCCATGAAAGACAAAATAGAAACTAAAAGTAAGAAGTACATGAAAAACCTAGTCTTTTTGTTGTAAAATTTCTTCCTATTTGTCTAGCTAGCAGGTATCATGTGGAATTAGTCGAGCTGTGCAAAAGCTCATCCGAACACCACAATTATCAACAAAATAAAGCAAAGAGTCATAGGAAGAAACCTTGAGGGTGCCCTTGCAGTGATGACATCTAAAACAAGCTTTGTGATAGATTCTGTTATCTGCAGTTAATTTGTCAACCAGATAGACAGTCTTGTCACAAGCCATGCACTTTTGTGTTGTTCCTGCAAATGCCATGGCTATGATCAACTTCTTTTCTTGATTTTTCTGCAGCAAAGAGCACTTGGTGTTGGAGTTTTGAAGAAAAATAGAGAGGAATGGATGGAAGATAAGGATGAGAAGCCAGCTGAGTAAGTATGATGATGATGCTCAGAATAACAATTTAAGTAATTAGAGAAATAGACATTTTATCATCTTGTCCCCAGTATACATCACCTAACATCTATGCAGACAGACTTTTTTTTTTTCTTTTTCCAATATTTTTATCATTTTTTAAAGATTCTTATCTGTAATAAATATATATATACTCCTAACTTCTTTTCTTGGAACTACAGAAAGTTGAGGTTAAAAAATTTCATTTGCAGTATATGACTAAGACATATGGTGTTTGCCTGTTTGGTAAAATATAGTGAGAAAATAAGTTCCTTATAAATCAAGAAAGTGACTTTTCTTATTGAGTAGAAAACAAGTTCGATAAGTGAGATTCTATATTGATTGTCTTCTCCTTCCCTCCGCATCTTATAGGTGTTTGCCTAAATTGTGGAGTATATAAATTTTATAGAGACAATTTTCTTTGCTTACTTATTAAAATATCAAAAATTATCAAATTTTGCAAACCTTAATATAATTGGTGAAGGATGAAAAAACAGTGAAAATAAAGGAATGAAATAAGTGATTGTTTCTTGCATAGGCATCAAAGTTCACATGCTTGTTGGCCCAGTTTGGTAGAATGAGATCTTTTCTTTGCTCTATTGCTATTAGCAAGCACCACATGAATCATCATCATATCACTCTCATGGAGTATCTATTTGCTGTCAAAGCAATTATGCACCACTCCCGTCTCAATTGATGTGACACTATTTGAATGAATACGAAATCTAAGAATTAAGGGAAGAATTTATTACGTTTACCAAATTGTGCTTGTTAAAGTCACTTTAATGCTTACTTTTAATTGACTTTTAATTTGTTCATAATAAAGTGTTATGTGGAATCCAATAAGAATAAAACGAGGATGATGTCATTAATAGTTGTCAAATAGAGAAAGATGACATTATTTCTGGAACGGATCAAAAAGAAAAGAGTGTTTATAATTGAGACATATTTTGGATGCGCTTATTATAACCTATGTTAAAAGTTACAAGTTAGGATTTTTAAGTTATGACTTTTGGCTTACTTTTATTATTTTAGCTTAAAATAAACTTTTTCTAATTTATCCAATATTTAGAAGCTTGTTTAATTAAAAAATACCTAAAATACGTCAATCCAAACAGGCTCTTAAGACCTTTGATTATTTTTTTCAAAAAATGTTATTATTTGGTGGACCATAATCTTATCAACAACCTAAAAGAAAGTTGTGCTGGACCATCTAGAGTTATGCTAGACATGATTTTCAAATTCAATTTCCTATACAAGAGGAACTTAACCCCACTCTCACACACACAAAAAAAGAAAAACATCAAAGGGATCTGTCACATGGCATAATCATATTATTGATCTGTCATAGCCACCCACTGTACTGTTTTTCTTTTTTTTTCAATAAGAGAGTAGAAAATAAGTAATAGCTGTAAAGTATTTTATTGAAATGTGTTATTCATAAATGCCAATTTTGAGCAGTTTAAATATATTTTTCTGAAATTTTACAAGTCTAATCTCCAGATATAAATCTAAATACGTTGAGAAGTCGAGGTCCCTTAGAAATACAATCATTTAATAAATCATTGTTCCTTAGAACCTAAAGTTTGGTAAAAAAAAAGAATTTTATTCTTTGAGTGTAGTAGATTCAACTAATTACAAACAATTGACATACTAGTCACTGCAAAAAGACTCATTTGATAATAAGTGATATAAACCAAATATGTTCTATTTAATGGAGTGTTAAAGTATTTTTTTAATCCAAAATTTGGGGTTCAATTCATATGAGTATGGAATCAAGAGCGAGTTTTATTCGAGGTAGAACTTCACAATGCGAAGAATCTGAATATAATCGTAAATCAATATGAATATCGGACGTCGGCCACTAGCAAACAAAAGAACTCTTGATCTAGATATGACAATGATATTTCAATTTTCGATAATGGTATAGAACTTTTCATTAAGGTTAAAATCAAAAGAGGAAAACAAATTGTTTCGAATTTGACAAAGAATCTCATTTTTTGATAGAAGTGTATCACTCTTTTTCTTGATAAGCATTAAGAAAAATGATACGACATAAATTGATATGGAAGTAATAGTGACTACTAGAAAACTCAAATAGGAATCATTAATCATTGGTACTAACACTATAAGAACAAAGGTAGCAAGACTGTTAGCAGAACTTCTCCCACATCGGGACGAGCAGTGAAGCGAACATCTTCGCCCAATATTTAAAGTTTGCTTCAGCCGTTTGTTGAAATCACGCAGCCACGCAATGAGCACATAGCGAACTATTCTTTCGCCTTTTACTAAAGAATACCGTGTGCGCGTTGCATCAAGTGGCATACGCCAATTTTTGGAGGGTTTTCTCTTTTAGGGAAATCCCCATCAAATCTTAGTTGAAAATTTATCATATTGTGATATCCTTGTAACTAAATACTAATGCGTTTTTGTGTTCTTCAATAATATGAAGATAAAAGCAAAATTTCTTGGGCATGGGTGCCTAATGCATTTGTGTTTCTGCTATTACTATACATAATTTATTAAGTCGGTTTATGCCTATGCGGGGGTAATATTAAGTATGAGTGCCTAATCATAGAACTACATGTTGAACATCCAATATCACATTGCTCCCACTTGAGCTATATAATAACTTACTTACATTACTTGTATAATAGCATTGACATCTTCATTGAAGAAACTTTTGAGGACTATTTAACATAAAATTCACCGTATATAGTGTTACACAATAAGTTTGTGAAGATCAATCTACAAAAAGCATTGCCTTGGAATGCAACCCAAAAAGATAGAAAGACCGCTCGCTCGAAGAAAACTCTTTTAGAGCCTGGTACCAGCCAAGCCCCCTTTTCTTACAGTCAAGTGGCTGAATACCCCTTTGACTCGGATCTTCTAATTGAATATATTGAAATTTTGAATTAAATATTCCTATTTTAAATGAATATTATAATTGTGAATCAAATATCACATGTCTGAATTGACTATTGTAATTATCATAGTTTTGAGTTTAATTTGCAATTTTTATGAATTGAAGGTTTTGGATTGAATACTGTCTTTGAATTGAATATTCTATTTCAATAGTGAACACTTTAGTTTTAGATCATATGTTACATTTTAAAATTGAATATTATAATTCTAAATTAAATGTTATATAATTTTAGTTCAAATACCGCATTTTGAATTGAATCGTATAGTTATTAGTACTTATTATAGTTTCAAATTGAATATTGTAATTTTTAATTAAATATTATAGTGTATAGTTTTGGATTGGAATACCGTAGCTATAAATTAAATATAGTTTTGAAATAGAAAAAATAAATTGTTGATTAGAATATTCAATTCTAGTGTAATTATAAGTAGGGCGTATGAAAAGAGAGGGTCACCAGGTATATTTGCAGTTCGAGAAATCACTACAAGTCAAAACGCTCTACGCACAAATACAGAGAAATCCTCTCGTCCCCGGCGGCCGGCAGCGGCGAAGCCCTTCCACTTTCAGGCTGCACTCCACGAAACTTGAAGCTGGTGCGATTTCTCTGTCCCTTTGTTTTTTTTTAACCTTTTGCTCGCTTGTTGATAGAAAAAGAGAACCTATAATGAGTGTAAATTGAAGTTAGCGAAAATCATTTTCCAGCAGTACGAAATTCTGAAATTGCTTCTTATTTGTGGTATTCGATCTAATTTTTGAAGTTTAATTAGTAACTACATTAGGCATTGATGATATTGTTCAAGCGTAATATTCTATTGAGATGCTTAATAAAGAGAAAACACTCTAGGTGTGACCAATGAAGTGTGTTGAGAATCATTAGGTCTCATGTTAGAGACAAAAGTACTAGGTGATTTCTTTTCAATAGAGTTATCTGATACCTAGGTGGCACATATCTCGGAAATTAATCGAGTTGCGTGAAAGCTGGTAGGTTATAAAAAGAGATGCTTAATAAAGAGACTAAATTGAATTTACTTGGACTTACTAAGTCCAAGTAGATTCATTAATGACATTCGGAATGAAGTGAATTTGGAAAATATTGGAATCCTGCATAAATTATAAAATTTTTAGTCATCTCATGCTTTGAGTTCAAAATTTTACATGGTTGGGTGGAGCTTCTATTGTGAATAATGTACTGATGATGATTATAAGAAAGCAGCTGCATAATCCTGTATTCCTGTTGCTACTGCTGTTGTGAAACTAAGCTGGTGTGGAGAGACGAGAAGTGCTTTTGTTTGCGAGTGATTCCATGATAAACCTTGCACTTTCTGCGCAAGAGTTAACAGATAGTAGAAATTCTGATGTAAGTTTTCTAGCAATTAAGAAGCTAAATGCAATGTTGAATGATATGTTGCATAAACATTCTGGTGGTGAGCTCTATTTGGTTGATCAAGGGGAAGTTGTTGATGAAGGACACTATCTTGATGTGTTTTGTGTGTTTTTTGATACCTTCCTTCTTTTTTTCCCCATAAATGTGTTAGCTTTACTGTAGATGACAGGATACTTGTAATTGATTATCAATTTCGAGAATTTTTTTTGTTGTCAATCACCTATTCATCGGGTGTTTTTTTTGGGTCGGTGCATCCATTCATCAATGTTTTTATACACAGTACATATTCAATCTTTGACCTCCATTGGCCATTAGTAATCTATCGCTTTTCCTGTTTACTAAGACACTGCACGCTCTAAGCTAGCACGCAACAGCTGATGAAAAGCTAAACAATTTGTTACCTTATCAAAAAAAGCAAAATTGACAATTTGTTAGGAATCAGTTTTGGGTTGCTGATTTCCTCTTATTAGTTAGATAAGCTTGGAACCCTAATACTGGGAGTCGCTGCTCACACTATCTTTAGAAGTAGCTTATTTACTCAACTTGCTACCACTAAACTAGGATTCGATGAAAGTTAATAAACTCCAGTGTATCAAAATTCTCTATGAGGGAATTGACCTTAATTCTAACATTTCAATATGATTTTCATAGTTAAAAATTAAATAAAAGAAAAATTACATATCATATTTCTTTGTTATTAAAATATCTAAAATAAATTTTACATGTTGTAGTACAAGAGAACTTGCTTTCCCATCTAGAAGAAATTAGATTTCTCCTTTGGTGGCAGAAGTCACTAGAGTTCCGAGTTCAAATCAAAATAACTTCAACACCCTGTCTTTTTCTTGAAACCCACCTTTGGGCTTTAGTAGTTGTGTTTTTCCGTCGCAAACTAACCTTTATCGTAACCCCTTTATATCTTACTTCTCAAAGTGAATAATTCTTCAGATAGCAGGAGCTTTGAGTGTTAGAATTATAACTTAGAAGAATGGTGTTTGGTCAAGTAGTGATTGGCCCCCCTGGTTCCGGCAAAACCACTTATTGCAACGGAATGTCTCAGTTCCTCCAACTGATCGGACGGTAACGTATTTCAACCTTTTGGGTTTTCTGCTCATTTATACAATCTTCTACGCTTTCTTTGATTTTTTTTGTAGTCTATGTTCTAAAGAACAGTTTTATGAGTATCTGATTTCTTATATCAATGCAAGAAAGATTATTGATATTGAGTGCTAATGGTACTGTAGTAATTTATGCTTCTATGATTTAAAAGAACAGGTTATTTTCTAGTTATATGACTTCTTAGTGTGGTTAGAAACTTCTTTGTCAGTAAGGAAAAGAGTAGAATATAATTACTTAATATTGGAAGAAAGGATAGGACTAGAGTGGAATGGATTTATTGGGTTCATGTAGTTGGGAGTGGAGGCGTAGTTGACTGATTGATTTGTAGGTAATTGCCAGATATTGGCGGCAGACATTAGAATTAATTGTAATATGATCTCTTACATTGATATTATCTCTTTTGATTGTTTAAATTGCAGGAAAGTTGCTGTTATCAATTTGGATCCCGCTAATGATGCTTTACCGTATCCACTTAAGTTGTGTTTCTTTGACAATGTCTGGATAACATATTTTGATGTCTAATTCGAGAAGATTGTGAAAAAAAAAAAATTAAATAGGAAACCAGTATATATGATTATTTTCTTCCTTATCTAATAAAGATATGAGTGTGCTGTGAATATTGAGGATCTAATTAAGCTGAGTGATGTAATGGTTGAACATTCTCTTGGTCCCAATGGAGGTAAGCTTGCCTTTACACCCTTCTATTAAGATCAGTCTTCCTTCAGTTATCTAATAAATAAGTTCCAAGTGGCTAAACTTGTAGATGCTACCACCATATCATTAGACCTGTGCCGTTACAATATGTTGCTTCAGATTCTTGGGCTACCTCCATTATCTAATTTTGGTGCAGAAATATTGTTCCTTATGTAGATGATGTTTTCTATGCTTTGCCTATATGATTAGACCTGTGCTGTTACAATATGTTACTTCAGATTCTTGGGCTTACCTCCATTATCTAATTTTGGTGCAGAAATATTGTTCCTTATGTAGATGATGTTTTCTATGCTTTGCCATATGATTAGACCTGTGCTGTTACAATATGTTACTTCAGATTCTTGGGCTACCTCCATTATCTAATTTGGTGCAGAAATATTGTTCCTTATGTAGATGATGTTTTCTATGCTTTGCCTATATGATTAGACCTGTGCTGTTACAATTATGTTACTTCAGATTCTTGGGCTACCTCCATTATCTAATTTTGGTGCAGAAATATTGTTCCTTATGTAGATGATGTTTTCTATGCTTTGCCATATGATTAGACCTGTGCTGTTACAATATGTTACTTCAGATTCTTGGGCTACCTCCATTATCTAATTTTGGTGCAGAAATATTGTTCCTTATGTAGATGATGTTTTCTATGCTTTGAATTGTTATTATGTTCATGCGATTCTTACTTTGTTTTTCTAACTCATAGCTTTATTATTCTTTTTGTAGGGCTTGTATATTGCATGGACTATCTCGAGAAGAATATTGACTGGTTGGAGTCTAAATTAAAACCTCTCCTTAAAGGTTGTTACAATTCAATCTGAAGTTAGTAAATTTTGACTGAGATCAACGTTTATTTATGTTTAATCATTTTATACTTATCTGGAACCGGCTTGGTATTTGTTCCATCATGGAGGTGTTTATACCACTTTAATGTTGTCAGTATATCTGGGAGTTTACAACTGTCTCAAAGTTTCAGTTCCATGTGGGAAGAGCAGTCTTTTTGCATCGGTACCATATTTCTCAGCTAATCTGTCTGCTTTCCTCTCTGCTCCTTTTTTACCTACTTCTTACCATGTTTTACCTAACCTCCAATTTTCCAGGAATTTTTTTAATTCACAACCAATATAGATAGTGTAAATACTGTAAATAAGAAAAACATAGATGGTGTTAACTGCCTTCCTATTCTGGCATTACAATATACATCTTGGATTTCAGAGATTTGATAATTTATGTATTTAGTTGTAATGGTTTCTGTCAATCTAAACTTGAGTCAACGTGTTGAATGTAATGGAGCTGTAACACACACTTGGGCTAAAAAACTCTATTAATGTATGCTCATTTACAACAATATTTTACTTGCTTGAGTTTGCTTACTTTCTTTTGATGAGTTACTCTTAGAAAAATTTCGAGTATTGGCATTTTTAGCAAGGTTGTTTGAGCACCTCGAGCTCTTGAGATTCAGCACATTCATGGAAATCACAGTATACCCATCGTCTTATGTGGAAACTGCAGTGGTCTGAGCAATCACCTCAGCTTGTTCTGACTTTTATCTATTTATTTTTGCAGAGCACTATTTACTTTTTGATTTTCCGGGTCAGGTGGAACTATTTTTCCTTCATGACAATGCGAAGAATATGATTATGGAACTTATAAAGAAGTTAGATCTAAGGGTTAGTCTCTTTTTTAGAGTTATCTCATCTATTTCATCCTTCACTATTATGCTTCTTGTTAAAGCCAAATTGCTAACTGTTTGGTTTGTTTAATGTAGTTGACTGCAGTCCATTTGGTTGATGCCCATCTTTGCAGTGATCCAGGGAAATACGTGAGTGCATTGCTCCTCTCTTTATCCACCATGTTGCACTTGGAACTTCCTCATGTCAATGTTTTGTCAAAGATTGATCTAATTGAAAGCTACGGAAAGCTAGGTTAGTTCATCATATTCTTCTGGAGAATATCTTTCTGGAATATGGAATATTCTGTTGGAGATGAGTTATAGGTATGAAACACCTTTGTGGCTACTATGAAGTGCTTATTCTGTATTTCTCTTGTTCTTGCAGCTTTTAACCTAGACTTCTACACAGATGTCCAAGATTTATCATATCTGCAGAATGAGATCAGTCAGGATCCTCGCTCTGCTAAGTATAGGTGCTTCAACCTTCCTTTTAGAACACACTGTCAAATGATAGCTGATTTCTCTTCAACTCTTCTTAATTCTTGCAGGCACAATATAACACATTGTCGTTACTTTGTAGTTTCTAACTGTTCTAATCAAACTAGGACAGAAATTTTAGTAAATCTTGTTGCTGGAGTGAGGTTTTCTATATATTCTACAAGCTTGATGAGTAAATAACTTCTGCACTTGATGCTGTACTACTACAATTTTGAGAGCGTTTCATGTTTTTGTAAATGTTGTGTGTCAGTTTAATGTGTTGAACCTCTCTATCTTTGGCAGAAATTAAGGGAGGGTAATGGAGGGAGAAGAATAAAAGCAAAACACAGTTTTCTTTCTTGTCTTCTTTATTATGTGCTGAGTTTTTTGCATCTACTTCACCTTATTTAAGTGTCATTCCCTTCACTATTCTTTTATAATCGGAAGGTGGGTGGTCATTGAATTGCTAGTGTGGAACAATCTACTTTGACCCATTTTTATAGTTTACACACTTTTGTGTTGCCACTTCTTACTGTCGTATTTATGTTAATGCACTTTTCAATGAACGTAAACAAAGGGCAATTCTGGGCCTTTAATCTTTATAGAGAAAAGAAAAATATATCCTAAATTTATTACTTGGTGGAGGAATATATAGGATTCATTGCTACAAGTATGGATTGTTAACCCTCAGGGGTTGGCCTACTGGCAATTGACTTGAGCCTTGGGGTTTGCTCCCTTTCAAGGTCTCAAGTTCGAAACCCACTGGGTGCAAACAATTTCTGAGGGCCATCGGACTGGGTAAAACCTGAATTAACCGTGGTGCACTTGCAGGAACTCCTTGCCGAGGGCCTGTGCACCCCCGGGATTTAGTCGGGGGCTCAAAGAGACTCGGACACCCGGTGCAAATCAAAAAAAAAAAGTATGGATTGTTGAAAATAATAAGACATGGATTTGGATATTTATCATAGTGCTTGACATAATGGAAATAACCAGAAAGGATCTTTATATCTAAAGTTTGTGTTTTCGGGTTTAATACATAGAAAATGCAGAAGCTTGAAATAGATTTTATCTTAACATTGTGTTTTTATTTTGATACTTAAATAATGCAGAAAGCTTACAAAGGAGCTTTGTGAGGTGATAGAAGATTATGGACTCGTCAACTTCACACCTTTAGATATCCAGGTAGGATGTGATTGAGAGTGTCAACTTCACGGCTTTGAGATATATCCTCTATACTCTTTGTTAGCATAGTGTTTAACTTTTTTAGCTTATTTACCATTTCAGGATAAAGAGAGTGTTGGGAATCTAGTTAAGCTAATTGACAAAAGCAATGGATACATATTTGCTGGCATAGATGCAAGTGCTGTTGAATTCAGCAAAATTGCAGTTGGTCCTGTTGATTGGGACTACTACCGATATCCTTTTTCACGCCGTTTAACATATAAATGGATACCATTCATTGAACTCATAAATTCCCTCTACTTATTGATTTTATGAGTAGTATAGATCATTCATTTGATCCCAACAAGGAAGTAGAGATTTTATTCATTTCTTCATGATTCTACACTTCACAAAACCAATTTCTTTTTGTTGGATTGTCCAGTACCAAATGTTAACATTTAGGATCAATTTCGTGCTTGTACTTTCCTATCTTGGCTTGTCAGTTGTTAGCTCTATTTCTGCGGGTCCTCGTAAACGAAAAGAGATTCTTAGGGATATAAATTGTGGAATATATTTGATTTGATTTTCTGCTGATTGGTTCACATGGTTGGCCTTGACATTCCAATTTTACAGTTGCAGCTGTGCAGGAGAAATACATAAAGGATGATGAAGACGTTGATATGACAAAGGACAGTGAGACAAAATAGTATGTCTAAAATCTCTAAATACTGCATCTTACAGAAACTAATTATCCTAATGTATGATAGGTTGTAACTTGTAACGATCATTTTTGTTCGTTCGAGTGCCTGTATCTACTCATTACTGAACTTTTTTTGTTGTTGTAGTAGTAGTAGAGTAAAAGATGAACACCTAGTCATTTTTTTATGAGACCTTCAATTGTACTCCAAAATAGATAAGAGGCTCCACTCCTCCTTTGCAATCTTCTGATACAATGTGCATTTTCCATGATCATAGGACCTAGCATTGGTTATCGGAAACCTCCATCCCACAAAGGCAGGGGTGTAAGGTCTGCATACAATTTAGTATTTACGTTTCACAGACCCCACTTGTGGGATCACACTAGCTACGTTGTTATATGGCCTGGCATTGGCGTAGATGGTTGATCATAATTCCTTTGGACAATTTAAATTACATTGTTCAATCTTTTAACTAGGTCCAATCCAAAATAGAACAAAAAATGAGAAGAAAAGAAAAGACCAGCAGTATATTAATTAGGATTATTTGCTTTGTGGGTGGTCTTGTTAGAACAAAATGGATACAGAAAACTCATAAAAGTCAAAATAAATATTGTTCTTTTGAAAATCCAAAACCAAGAGATCTGTTTTGGTGAGTTAGAAACTGAGTTTGAAAAAGTCAAATCTTTAATGATTTCATCATTTATAATTGAGTAGTGAATTGAATAACCATCCTGTCTCTTTCATTTCTGTTTGTTATATGACAATAATTTAATAGAAATATTGTTCTCTTCCAGAAGGCAGAAGCCTAGATTTATTTTTATACTATATAGTTTGAAAAAAAAGATTAGCGGTGATTTAATTTACTTGCCTTGCACTAAAAGGGTGCTATACAAAATGTCATCACTGACTACGTCCTCATCGTGAGGAATAAGTAAAAAAAAAAACATGAAACAAAGAAACTTTTGCAATTTATGTGTACCCTTGAGGTGTTCTTTAGGAGTGTGCTAAGCATAAAGTCTCAAATTAATTTGGACTATAAAGATAGAAATTCCATATTTTTCTAGAAGGCTACTTACTCTTTAGTTGTGTTAGTAATATATATCCAGCACCAGATAAGGGGAATAGACCAATAATATAGTACATTCTTTTTTGTATTGTAATAGATAGAATTTATATCATACTCATCCATTCAAATTTCCGATGAACATTATCAAAGGATGTGGTGCAACAAATAACTGTTACTTTTTTAATCAAAAAACTTTGATATGGCGCAACAAATACAACTGTTACTTTTTTAATCAAAAAATTTGATTTTGAGCCTTATGTATGCAAACTATTGGACAGAAAGAGCTTCTCCGAGAAACTCTATGCGAATCTAAGTTAATTACACTTTATATCGAATATCAAATATCAGATCGAATAGAAAAACAAAAAAATAAAAATAAGTCGTAGTATGAACATTACATTGAATTAAATTTTAATAATAAGTAACTTTTGTAATGTTTGATGTCTGCAAATTTAGTAGTTTTCCGTAATTTGAAATATTTTACGAAGTTAATTTGTCAATATTATCGTAACTCTGGATTCTTATCTCATCTTTGATGACAATCACAATAATTCAAGGGAATGTTATTTTGTCGATATTATCCTTAAGACTAAAGTCTGTCTAATTGGATAGCTTTACAATGAATTTTTTTGCCACTTTTAGTACATATATTTTTCATGAATTATTGTTTTATCCAGTGTATTATCATATTTAACTTTCAATTATATATCCGCTCTTATCTGACTGCAAGTTTGATTATGATAAATTTTGAGACATTAATTATATTTCTGTTAATTAAGTAATGAGGACAAGTTTTGGTAAAATCAATTTTACATTCTAATTATGAAATTACACCATGTATGTTTTTGTTGTTGTGGTTGTTTTCTGATATAAAAAAAACATTAACTTTATTTGTTTTAACAAATTTCCAAGGTTTCTAATCTATGATAGATACGACTCATCCATTTTTAATAAGAGATTATAAAGTTTAGCTCTCTAGGTATATATGAAAGAAAATCATGATAAAAATCATTTTTTCCTAAATATATTTTACGTGACGTAAATTTAAATTAATTAAAATTCCGATATTGATGTTATAATACGAAGTGTAAAATAAAAAGAATGGGAAATATCTTTGAGGTGATTTGGGAATCGTGCACTTAAGTGGTACATGCAAGATCAAATTATAACCACAAAATGTTCTAATTACCATTAATTTGGTGTTGGCAATAATTATATTAGAGTTCTTAAGTTTAATCTACATTTTAAAAATCAGATCATTAATTGATATATACATCCTTCAAGTATTACTTTTTGAACTAACTAGAAATTAGAGACGTCTCAGGAATATGAAATGTGAGATATCGAATGAATCTACTATATAAAAAGTATGTATTAATTAATTATAGGGTGCATATCTTTTCCAAGAAAATAAGTGGCTTCTATTTATTTTGTGTTCGATAAAGTACGTATTAAATTATAGGGTGGGCCGTGGGGTATGTTTCTAAGAAAAATAATTGGTTTTGATTTATTTATGTTCGATAAAGTGTGTACTAATTATAGGGTGTGACGGTATATATATATTTCAAAAAAATAAATAGATTTTATTTATTTTATGTTCGATAAAGTATGTATTAGTTATGAGGTATGTGTATTTTTCTTTCTTTATTTTGTGTTTGATAAAACATGTACTACTGATTATAAGATGTGTATATTTTTCAGAAAAATAAGTGGCTTCTATTTATTTAGGGTTTGGTAAAATATATACTAATTATAGGGTATGTATGTCTTTCAGAAAAATAAATGACTTCTATTTATTTTTGTGTTTGGTAAAGTATGTACTAATTATAGGGTATATATGTTTTTCAAAAAAATAAGTGGCTTCTATTTAATTTGTGTTTGGTAAAGTATGTACTAATGATTAGGTGCGTTTGTTTTCTAGAAAATAAAATAAATTTTATTTGTTTTATGTTCGATAAAAATATATACTAAAGAGTAACTAATTTTAGGCTAGGCATGTTATCCAGATAAAAAAAGTGGCTTCTATTTATTTTGTGTTCGATAAAAAAAAATGTGCCAATTATTGGGTTTGTATGTTTTCCAGAAAATAAGTGGCTTCTATTTATTTTGTGTTTAGTAAAGTATGCAATACTAATTAAGTGACTTTTAATTTTGTGTTCAATACATAAATAAAAATATTATTTTAAAATTATATATTTATGATCTAAACAAAAATATAGGAGGGGGAGATGAGGGTACATGTTATCTAGGGGTAGCAGGAGGATGTTCACCTGAATTTCCTCGATAAAATACTACATAATATATATAAGATAATATATATATATATATATATATATATTAAATTTCCTAACTACAAGACTAAATATTGGCGCAGTACTTTAGGGGTTCAAAATTCACCTTAAAATTTTAAATTCAAATATCAAATAATTTTTATTTTTCTAAACCTCTCAGTAAAAATTCGAAATACATCCTTAATATGGAGTGAGATGAGAAGAAGATAAAGTATAAAGTGTGCGGACACGATCAAATTTAAACTTGTAAGTTTTGTTTTTCCTATTTCATTAAAAAAAAAAAAAAATTTTACCAATTATACATAAAAAATAATAATTGAAAAACACCCTATCAAACTCACCCTGAAATTCAATATGGTTGACCTTGACGGAGGAGAAAAATATAATTATATGTGTGAAGGTTGACAAAGACTTGATAAAAGCGATAGATAAATACTTTTTCCGTCTATTCGAATTTAGAGAGTCAAATATATATTTTTAGTTACGTTTTTTTAAATATTTTAAATTATTTATTATTATATATTTCTTTGTAATTTATTTTCAAATTTGTAAAAATAAATTTATTAATATTCATACCTGAATTAATGGTCAAAATAAGAAATAAATTGATATATAGCTAGTATTAATTAATAGGATATATAGTGGTCCTCGATCATCATTAATATTTGATTTGCAATATGATATATATCTTGATCGATCTTGTGTATGTGATCAACAAGATTTCATCAATTCTCTAATTAGTTACAACAGGTAAAAATTATTCACATATGATGTTTACATCAAATTAAAGTCAATAGATGCATGATATGCCTTTATATTATTTATAAAGTAGAATGTATCCTCACCTCATCAAATTCATTACTACTAATTATATTAGTATAAAGTTACACGATTTGATGTAAATACTAATTAATATAATTAGAATATGTCACAATCAATAGAAGAATTGTGATTAATGCAGCCAACTTCATCAAAGTGGGATATGCATGAGTTGTTGTGACGCAAAGGATCAACTAATTATAATGATTTAATTAGAAGAATTTTAAAACATAAATGCTAATTAAACTTTAGGTTATAAAAAAGTGTTAAATGTGCCTTGAATAAATAAAAATCAAGTTAATGGAAGTCAATAGAGAACCTTTTTGTCTATCCTTTCTAGAAATTTTTGAAAATTTGTGTGTTTTATCATCATTTGAATAGTATCATAACATATCACATTGCTTTTAAAAAAAAATTAAATGAAAAAGGTTAGACAACTAATTTTTATTTGTTACGACATTAATAATTTAGAAGAAATCGATCTAATGATAAAGTTATCTCCATATGATCTATAGATTACGAGTTTGAGTCATTAAATAACAATACTCCTTGAAATGTGATTATTCTTTGAATCCTATGTCAGAACTCAAACACAAAATACCTAATGCATCAGCTCATTAATCGTACATATTATAAAAGTATAGTATAATTTCCAGATATTGTTGCTTAATTATTTCCACTAAATCCCAAGGAAAATTGTGTCCAAATTGTCATCAATTGACTTTACTCACAACTCTTGACTTACACAATTCCATTTTTCCTTCAATCATATACTCATCTATATATATTTTTTATTTTATATCAAAGATAAGTTTGTAAAATAATAAAGTAGCAGCACATGTTCCTTCAACTTAACAATACTTCTAGAATTATATAATATAATGTATGAGTAGGATAGTTAAATAAATTAAAATCTTGTCTTCTAGAATGTATCACATCTCCATTAATTAGATGCTCTTCAGTAATTTCATTCACATGCACTACACATGACTAGAGCTTCTAGATAACTTGGTGGTCCTCTGGTCATCGAGTTAAAATTTTCATTAAGAAATTTTAAAATATGAATGAAGTACCTAACATACTAAAAAATAATAATAATATCTATTTTATACAAATTAAATAATTTTACTCTTATACAATGTAATTTTATATCGAAAGGATATCGACTTTTTGCCTTCACATGGTCGAGGGGCTACGACCATTATCAATCCACATGACTGATCTTTACTTCTTCTTCTTTTTTCCCCAAATAATATGCCATAATAATGTGCTGCTGATGTTGGTAAAAAGGAACAGGTAAAATTAAAGCAAGAAGAAAATCCTATAAATATTTACTGACATCATCTATTTTAATTTAAGTGTTTTTTTTTTAAATAATTGTTTTAACAAGAATTTTTTGCTCCCTTTTTTGTAATTTTTTAATTTTAATTTTCACCTAACATGTTTAAGATCATAAAATTCAAATGACATTTTAATATATTATAGTACATATTTTTAGTTTATAATCACAAAATTTAAAGTTACCTTTATTTTTAAAAACGTTGTATCTAGTCATTTTTTCCGTAAAACTTCTCTAGAGAAAATGAAATAAAGTTATAGGTCAGGTCTTAATTAAAGAGAAAAAATCAAATTTGAATCCCGTGTTATTTTATACTAATAATTTTGAGATATCTACAAATTTTATATTTCAAATATCAATTTTTACTTTGTATTTTCAAGATCACGTTTCCCCCCTATTGAAGAATTTTCTTTATCATGTGCTTTATTAATTTCATTAAAACCTATAGTGCCGTTTGGTTGAAGCCAAAATATATTCAAGGATAAGCTAGACAAGTCATTTTTTTTTAAAAATCTTTCTGGATAACGTTTGAATAAGCAGAATCATTATATTATATTTCCTAAATGAGTAAATATTGTAAATACTAGTCAATTAACTATCCAACACGGCAATACCAATCAATGTGTAAATTTTGTACTTTTTTTTTAAAAAAAAGCATAGACTATATTTAGAATTCTATTTGTTTTTTAAAGACTCACTATTAGAAACAAATAGTTTTCTCATCGCGAATTTAAGAGAAATTTATATTATAAAACATAAATTTTTCAGTTTTTTTGTCACGTCACCACCTCTCTAGATAAATGCACGAGGAAAACATTTTTTTATTGAAATAGTGGAAACTTTCTAATTTTTTCATACGAAAATGTTGTTTTTTTTTTCCATAAATCTAATTAAAATGTCTATGGTATAGCCTCTGAACATTTTCTTAGTGAAAAATTTGAGGGGAAGTAGTGATATTTTAGTAGTGAATATGCATACCTACGTGAAAAAACAAAAGAAAAATGCATACGGAATCATTAAAGTATTCTATATGATTAATATAAGTAATTTAGAACATTTTCTTACTATAATTTTAAAGCAGTGGAAAAAAAATTTAGCACGTTTTAAGGCATTTAAATCCACTTTAATAAAAGTTCAGGCTGTTTTGATTAATAATTTTATTACCAATTACATATTTTTCTCTTTATTATTTTTAAGGTGGAATGAGATCCCTTGAATATTTAATTGGTGGTGCGGCACATCAGGAAAGACGATAGCATTATTTATTTATTTAGTTGAATCACGAATAATTTAAATATAATATAAAATTGAAGTGCTAATAATTAACGTATCATATGTGTGTGTAAATGTGTATATTGTTCAAATTAGAATTTAATATCAACGTTAAGATTATGGTGAGGATCAATTATTATATTGTATACTAACTTGAGATGTATTGTTGTAGTAATTCATAAACATTTTTAATTAAGAATATAAGAAGTAATAAGAGTAGATCTAAGTTGTCTTTAGTAGAAAATATTTTAACCTTCAAAGTATAATTTTTTGGAGCGAATATAAATTAAATTAATCAAGTTTTAAAATAGATATCAAACATGGATTGAGAATCAGATACTTTTCCGTTCCTATTTATATGTCATCATTTCAGATTTCATGACCCTTAATTAAGAAACTATGTAACTTTACCATTATACCCTTATTTAGTACTCCCTCTGTTCCTAATTACTTGTCCACTTTTCATTTTATAGTTGTTCCTAATTACTTGTTCATTTTGACAAATCAAGAAAGAACATTTTTTTACCTATTATATCCTCAATTAATTACTTTGAAAAAGGTAGAACTTTTTGAAAATCTTAAATTTTTAATTCATCCACTTCATAATTAATGGAGGTAAAATGGTAAATTCACTGTGTCAATAATTATTTTCTTAATAGGTGTGACAATTCAAAAGTAGACAGGTAATTGGGGACAGAGGGAATATTGTCTTAAAGTCAAGTTTCAATAAATGAGCATAAATTAATTTATTTTGATTAATTAAATTGATCAATGAACATGAATTAATCATTTAGTTTTTATGTTAGTCAAATAGGAAAAATAGTAGTATCATTTATACATTGATTTTGTGAAATAACATATACTATTAAAGATCATATATTTTTAATAAGAACAACATATAAATAGTAATGGAGGAATTAGTACTATACCATTTAGGCTGCCCAACCTATATATGACTGTACTACTTTGGATAGATTTATTATAAGAACTATCCAGAAGCAACATTAAATTCCTTACCAGAAGTATTTATTTCATCACTGTTAAAATTGATTACCTGAACCAATTTTTTGTTTATAATTTAAGAGTTACAAAATGAGCACAAAATCTCTTTGAGAGCTTGAATGGAGATTAGAGTATAATTTACCAATTCAATAGAATTCAAAACTTTAATTTTAAATCATGCATTTTTTAAAGAAATTTACTGAATATTAAAATTATTATTTGATATTTTTTCGCTTCTCGAAACTTCAAATAATTTAGAACCAATAATTTAAAATAACTAAATTCTCAAACTTCATAAATTTTAAAATTTGGCTCCGTCCCAACTTAAGAGCAAATACTTTCTTTATTTAATTTGTTTGTTTTGCGCTTTTTTTTTTTTAAGTCTGTTTAAAGAAAAAATGTCTCTTTTTATTTGACAACTTTTTAATTTACACTTTGCACATGATATATTTAAGATCACAAGATTAAATTGCATATTGATATATTCTACTTCTCTTTAATTTAAGATCATAAGATTCAAAACTTTTCTTAATTTTCTTAAATTCAATACCAAAATAAATCGGACAAACAAATTGAAACAAAGTACAAAACACATTTACGTTACACTTTTTTTAAGCCAGTCCAAAAAAAATAGTAATACATTTCTATTTTACTATAACAAAAACAGTTTTTAGCAGTAATAAATAAACACATTAACAAAAAGTACTAAAATCTTTACTGGTATTAATAAGTTAATTGTCATTAGATCCAATGTCGATGTAGGTTTTAAGGACATTTGCAAAGAGTGTTAATTGCCACTAAAGATCATTTTTGACGTCGTGATCTAAGAAAATATTCATCTCATTCTTAATGAGCTAACTTATAGTCACACAAAAATTTATGACTTATTTTAAATAATAAATTTCAACTATATTTTTTTCTGTATCAAATCAAATAACGTCACGTAAATTATAATACTTGTAAAAAATATCAATATGACAGATCTGAACCAATTCAATACATAGTATGCTTTCCTTGCATATGTATTACTTTGCCTCTTTCACAAGAATTATGAAAGTCAAAACATCATCGATGTCCTCAAAAGAAGCTTCTATAGACTTAACAATTTTAAAATAAAAATTTATTACAAAGTCCCCTATTTTTTATTTGACTATTTCCTAATCCCCACTTATAATAAGCTCATTTCATCCCTTTTTTTTTTGGTTCCTTTGTAATACAATTCTACACAAACACAAATATTCTCCATTCCCAAAACAAAAAAAAATCCAATCTTTTGTATTATTACTACTATTCAATATGGTTAATCCATTTATTTGTGGATCTTTTCATCATCAAGATGATGATGATATTGAAATTTTTAGCCCATGTTCAACTCCCAAAAGATCAAAAAAAAGTTTGTTAAGGTCTAGCAACAAAAATAATCCATATTCAAATAGAGGACTTGATAAATTCTCTGCCCTTTTAGCTGATCTTGAAGACAAGAAACAAAGGATTTATTCCGAAATTGCCCCTGACGATATCTCTTTCGTACGATTTGTTTTTTCGAATTCCAACGATGCTAAGCCTATTATTGTCAAGTTGAAGGACAAGAAATCGTCAAAGAATTATCAAGAGGAGAAAATAGAGTCTCCGAAGAAGCAAATGAGTCGTGAAGTATACGAAGATTGTCAAGAAAGGAAAGCTGAGTCCGCGGAAAAGAGGGTAATAAAGAAGAGTGTTTCTAATTGGAGTTCAATGAAGTGGGAAAATTTGAAGAGGCCTATGTTTTATTTGCCTTTGACTATAATATTGATATTGGTATTTTTGGCTATTTATGGAAGATCATTTGCAATAATGTGTACTTCAATTGGATGGTATTTGATTCCTACAATTAGAGGGGGAGATTCAAGATCAAGTATAAGTACAAGAAAACCAAAAAGGAAGAAGGATTATATGAGAAGATTTAGTGAAAAAAGTGTTGTTAGAGAAGAACCAATTTCACCAAGAAGTGTTATGAATGGACCAAATGGTAAATATGACCATAGGAAAAGTTGGTCATAATATGGAAGGAAAAAAATTATCTTGATCCTCTCAATTCTCTCTTCTTTTTTTTTGAGACCGTGGTGTCTGAGCTAGTTTTCATACACCTTGACTAACTCCAGATGGGAAGAATCACCTAGTATTTTTGTCTCTGCTGAGTTTTGGACACGTGAGGGTTCTCAATCACTTCATTGACCACTGGGTCACATCCTTGATTGGGTGCTGAATTCTCTTCTTGAAAATTGTGAATTTTTGGTTCCTTTCTTTTGTAAGTTGACTTTATGCATTGTAAATTGCTTTACTGATTTTGTACATTGTTGTCATGTTTGAGTTGAACTAGAAATTTAGTCACTCTTTTGATATGTTTTTGTAAATAAGAAGTTTTAGAACTTATGTTTGTTAACAATTAGTTATGCTGCTGGTTCAATAGAATTGTATTATAACTGTTTTTTAGAGTAAAATGAAATGGTGTTTGTTTCCCATTGGTTTTCGTAATCATATGGTGTTCGAGCCATTTTATGTGCAGCTTAACTAATTTATTAAATTTTCTTTTTGCTGGAATTTGAATCATGATATCTTATAATTTTCACCCATTTTATTAATCATTTTGAGTAGTAGAATTTAAAACTGCAATACAACATATCTCTTTGATACTTACGAGCAAGATAACTGATAACAAATTTCAATGAATATTTCAAAAGTTAACAGAAGATTTACTTTATTATTAGTCAGAAATTTGATTATTTTACAACAATTATTTTAGGTCAAATGATTGGAACATTTGATTTACACCATTAGATAATTTGACAACGAACAAGACAGAAATGGAAGAGATCAAATACATGAAGACCATTTCAATTTTATCCAATAGAACTATAGAAGAGATCAAATATATGAGTATCCTATTTGCACGGAGTCATGTTAATCTTCTTTGTATCGTTTCAATTATAATAAATGTACCCAAATTAGGGACTAAAGGCCGTCTTTTCAAAATATACATATGAATTTAACTACCCAAACATTATAAAATTCTTTAAACAATGTGGTTGCCAATTTTGATCAGAAAATCAACCATGTTTATTTGAATTACTTCAAAGAAGTTATTCTAAATATGAATTAAAAAATAAAATTCTTGAGTGTTTATTAGAGGGATTATTATAATATATTGAAACAACGCAGTTTTGACAAAATCATATACTTACTCTTTTAATAGTAGTTAGTTATAAGTAACTTCTAGTAATTAATTAATTTCATTTACCTGCTTCCTTCTTACTTTTTGTTTTTTTATTCAAATAACCAGATAATGTCGATATTTTTCTCCTTATTGGGTATATAATATATAATATTAATATCACTAAAAACAAAGAGCAGTTGGGTCAATACATTTTTCTGTTTCTATCCCTTTCATTGCATAAGCACAATAATCTGTCTTCATCATTTTTTTTAAAATATGAGTAGAGGATTACAAGGTAGAAAAATGAACTCTTATCGACAGAATGAACATTCATATATTCAATCAATTGAGCTATTAATATTCTCCGTCTCATATGATTTTTTAGAAACCTTGCACATTTTATTTTTGTTCAACCATTTGACATATCATACCCAAATCTCACTGGTTCAATCAATGCAGATTTACATTGAGTTAATTGAAGTTGAAAATGCCCCTTATAAAAATAAATTAATTTTTTAAATTTAAATTAGAGACCTCTGATTAAAAATGAAGAAAAGAAATCATATTATTATACCATGTGTAGAAAAACTATACTCTAGTTTCACATTCTAGTGAACAGTAATTACATTAAAAATTAGATTAACACAAAAACCATTGGACAAACGTTAACTGTTTCACCCAAGGTAATGTCAAATCATAGACCTTTGACAAGGTAGCGGTGCATATTTTGAAGTACTGTCCTAAATTTTTGACAAGGTGTGCATGGATTGGATTGGTTTAAATATTTTAAATATCAAACTAAATTATTTATGTTAGATTTTTAAATCTATAAATCAAATAAAAAAATGTCGGGTTTTTCAGCCTCAAATTTTTCTCAGAATTTTTAGGTAAAGTCTTCCATACAAACATATAATTAACTTGTGATTCGATATTTCTTTAATCATAGCAACATATTTGTTTAGCCACCAAACTTGATCTTCATTTTCATTAATTACTGTTAATACTTGATAATCCTTTTTTGGTGTCCCACTTTTGGTACTTAATTGTCGTCCATAATCTTTCAATTTCACAAGCGTGGCGGCCTCAACTTCTAATGATTATGAAATATACCAAGACTCTGTGTTTTACTTTCTTTCTATTCTGAGAACAATCACATAAATTGACCTTACCATAGCAAATTAAATAGCGTTAATAACGTTTTCTCAACTGACAACTAAACACTCTATAAATTGTTTTTCATCTAGATACCTCCAAATTTGATGTGTCGCGTCAACATCAAGTATCCACGAGCCTGAGACGAATTGAGGTATCTAAATATACATAGTATTTAGGTGTTAGTTTCTGTATTGTGCCTAAAAATATTATGGCCAACTGGCTAATCTATAAGCACAATTCTATTAAATGAGCTAGAAATTTTAGAACACAAAAAGTTGGTTATAAAGGTGACTGTTAGGTTTAGGGAGGGCCTAAACTTGAAATTTTGGACACACTAGCAATGCATGAGTATTAATACATCATTATCTCAGTAAGAGGGACATTTAATTTTTGCAGCTTATGATAATAAAATGCATTTATTTGTTGAAGATAATATTTTCCTTCGATTTCAACTTAGGCCAATCGAAAAATCACCGATTTCCATATGATGAGTATAATATATTTTCAAAAGACCCCTGTAAAGATATGATTTCCATATGATGAGTAATATATTTTCAAAAAACCCCTGTAAAGATATATAGTCTCATTAATATTATAAAATAATAATTCTTTAAAATTACAAAAATATAAAAGACAATTTAGTAAAATATGATTATAGTGTTTTTTATTTTTTTGGTTAAATTTTAAATCTAGTTGAAGCATCTCTAACTTTTCTTATAGCATCCAAAAATTTCCTTATAGCATCCAAAAATGTTGATATTGTCTTCTCGAATTCCATCATAAAATTGTAAAAAGTTCTAGGCACGATAAATGCTTATTTATGCGTAACTGATTCCAAAAATATTATATCGTCTTCAACTTTATCGTCAACATTTTTTGTCCGATGGTATCACAACTTCTTCTAAGCTCTGAACTTCAAAATATGTATCATTTTCACTCGAATAATCTACCAGACTATTGACATCCATTTTATTGCGGTGTACGAGATTATTAATCATGACCTCAAATTAATGAATTCCTCTTTTCACAAGAGAGTTCATTTATATTCCTTGAGGCTTTATCTCTCGAACAATGTAATCAAAATTAACCTTCATTAATTCTCAAAAGCACTCTTCAAGAGATAGAGAAGAAACAAATCTTTCAAAACTAATGTTTAGATCACCAATTGTTGAGTGTAGAGGAACTTCAACCACGTCTTCTGGGGAATAACCCTTTGTAAATACAGCTTTCGAACCCCAAGAACTTGGGAAAATGCAACAGATGAACCTCAACAAGTTGTCATCTAGATCAGTCCCTAAATGACAATTGCATGCTTTACAATACTGTCCTAACATCCAGGTTTAACTCATCAAATTCCGCGAAGCTCAAAAGCAGGTTATTATACAAGCATAAAACATCAGTGTACACATCGATTCCAGGAGAAAAGCTCAGCTAATCAAGTGATGCGAACTGGAGTTTCCCAAACAGAGTGTACAAACAAAAATTATTCGAGTCTCATCAGTACGTATAGAGAAGATGTAGGGCCAGTTATACACCTGGGGACTTCTTGTTGAGCAAACAATAAAGAAGTTAGCTGAACCTATCCTCCAATAATGCTGTTTACTAAGCATACTTGGCCACTGGATTAAAGTGTTGCAATTGAGCACTGAAGAAAATTTAAAATGCCTCCTATACACACAGACCTACTTAATATGTTACTCTATAAACTTCCATCCAACCTCACTTAGGGCTACTGTCAAATGGAGTTGGATCTTGAGCCTTCTGGAGTTGGTAAGACTACAGGCTCAAAGTTTGGTATTCCTTCCTAGATCTTTCTATCAAAGCATGTAACGTCCCCGTCTCTTAGATTGTCATTACGGAGTCAGTCTCTATTCTTCTTAAGTGTGTGGTTTTCTTCACTGGCTTTCTCCTGCTCTTCTTTTTTACTTTTTACTTTTTAAGGTGACAGTATAATAGAAGTGTGTAGAATTTTAAGACATTGATTTGTTCATAACAAAGGAACAGTGATGGGCATGTGGTTGCCGATTGCTTGAGAGCTTTTCCAAAGATCAAAATTAAGTTGACACATTGTTTTAATTCAGAAGAAGATACAGCTTGGACTCTACAGAAGGAACATATACCTGTTAAAATGGAGCCACATAATAGAATCAGATAATTTATCATGTCTTGACCCTTTAAAAATTACATATCATCTTCAGGTCTCTGCTTTGATCAAGGAATACTCCGAAGGTGAAAAACATAACGCTCCTGCCCCTATTCCTGCAATTCAGACAAGAGGTTTGATCAATCTAATATCCTACCTGAACTGATGTGCCACTTTAATTACTTTTTGACTTCTGCCTCATTTGGAAAAGAGCAAGAGAAAGAGAAGAAATAAATCACAGTTGTTATAATCACAATTCACAAATAAAAATTGAAGGAGAAATATCTAAAAGTGTGTCCTTTAGACCTTGAATCTCTTCCGTCCTTCCTCAGAACTAAATTGAGAGACTCGCGAGTGTTGCCTATGACCTTCATCTCTTTCTTCCATTCCTCTTGCTGGCATTCTCTTTCTTTCTTCTATTTGATGTCTAGCATCTAGGAAGAATCCGTCTTTATCCCAAGTCACGTCATAATCAGCTCTGAGTTGTGATCCTTGCTGCACAATTATAAATCACATGATTTACCAAAAAACCTTCTTTTTGAGAAAGACTAAAAAGGAAAGTGTGTCACGTAAAATAAGATAAAGGGAGTATGACTTTGCAACACTTATTAAAGAACTAGGCTTTTTGATGAAAACTTGTTAAAGTAGTAGTTGAGTAAAGCCTAATTGTTTATACATATAATTTATTTTTGATGACAAGGAAAACCCGCAGCCGCTACCCTTTGGGTGCACACAGGGTAAAACCCCCGCTCCTATGCAATAACTCGCTAACTACATAGGAGAGGTAACCCACACTAGGCAAGCCCGATGCGACGAGCTCAACCCAGAAGGCAAACCCCTTGCTTTTGCTAGCAAGGGGCTTTGAACTTGAGACCTCCACAACATGGAAGCTCCAAGCCCAAACCACTGGGCCACCCCAAAGGGTCAATTGTTTATACATATATCCGAGCACATGTTAGATATTTCATTCATAATCATCTTTGAGTGCTAAAGAAGACGAGAAGACTAACCGATAAAGTACATTTCTCCAATATGTTTCATCAGAGCATCAATTACAATATAGACACACCTCAAATTTTTCCTTCTTTTAAATATGTCAAACCCGTTTCATTTCTTTCAGTTTTGGCAGAGCAACTGCTACTCTTCAGAGTACCATAGGATACTAACTATAGGAAAAGTAAAAATAATAGACTGATGTTCCAACAAATATACCTTTTGCAATGAGCGACCACACAAAATCTTCAAGGCGTCATGGAAGTCCTTGTGCTTCTCAAACCGCACTACAATCTTACAATGAAGACCAGAAACTATGTCTTCTTCATCTGCACCGTCACCTATACTATTGTCCTCAGCAACATGAAGATTCCTACCGAAGAAAAAAATAAGATAAGCCAAATAAAAGATGAAATTACCAAAATAGTTGTATGTATATATAATAAGCTTAAGAGCTAAAATCTGGAAAGAGAGGGTGAGCAATCAGCAAGTTTCTTTCCTATCTTTTCTTGGACAAATGGGAATAATGAAATAAATAAAAGCATAGTAGACCCTTTCAAGGAAGAGGAAAAAATAGGGACGCAAAGTACAGAATATGGCAGTCTCCAGCTCTACGCAGCACATAGTTGAATGTAGTTGAGACGTGATTGTTTAACAAATTTTGGTAGGTAATTACATTTCTAAAGAAAGAACTTTTAGTAGGTATCAAGATTGCTTTAGGAAACTTTTTTCTCAACAATGGTTAAAAAAGCATTTGATATATTAGTCAAGTGAACAAGATATACATGAAGCTACTGCTGCAAGTATCCATGAACAAATAGACAGCTTTCAACACCATAACAAACAATTCAAATGTCAAACAAGTAGTCAAACAGATAATAACTTTTCATAAACAG
The DNA here is from genome assembly GCF_000226075.1 of Solanum tuberosum. NCBI lineage: Eukaryota > Viridiplantae > Streptophyta > Magnoliopsida > Solanales > Solanaceae > Solanum > Solanum tuberosum. The sequence continues at coordinate 1,023,570 of NW_006239155.1, forward strand.
TCTAATAGATGATATAAAAACAACTAATAGCACTTGCCTTATCTTTCCAAGCACGGAAACAATTGTGTGAGTAACCAGCATAGAGGGCTTAGATGAGACCCTCGTTTCTGCAAACCATCGTGATGGCATACCTTTCAACACGATTGTATCTGGCTGCATCTTTGCACTCCTCTGATATCCTGTAAAGAAGAAAATAGGAGATACAATTACTTCAAGGTACCAACCCTGTGAAAAGCATGGACCATTTACACTGGCACATCATATCACACAGTCATGAATTTCACCAACAATATAACGAGGAACCAAGTAATCATTCAAAATACAAAAACAGACAGAAGCTTTGATACTTTAGACTGAGTGAGCTCAAGTTGTTAGTAGTTTCAGCTTCATAACCCTTATGTACATAAACTGAAACAAAATGTCTTCCATTTACACCATACAACAACTAAAAAATCTGTTCTTGAGCATCCTTTCTTCTTAGCTCCTCATTCAAAAGTTAAACTCCAGATTTTCTTATCTAACTATCAAATTGCATTCATCACATGGACTTCTACATTGAGGGCAAGTTATATAGAACAGATAAACAGGATATTATTCTTCTTATAACAATCAAGTTTCTTCACTATTCTTGTTTTCTTCTTCCGGCTACTACAACAAGGAAATATACATCGAGATTCACTCCGTTCCATAAGATTCTATAACGGACATTTTCTACTAACATACAAATCTCTAAATAAATAAAAAGCAAGTGTACCAGCATTATAATTCAACTGCATTATATCCAAAATACTAAAACATATAAAATCTTTACTAACCACGAGCACCAAAAGCAATAATCTCTTCCCATTCCTTCTTCATTCCTTCAAAATCATCCGACACCGGCACAGCTACATTCAAATTAAACTTCGTACCTTCCAAATTCAGCTCAATCCCATTCAATTTTTCCACAAATCCTCTCCTCCATTCTAGAAACTTCTTATCAGCTCTCTCCACATCATCGCCAGTTTCCCCAATCACCTTCGACAGAAACCCTAAGTCGTGAACAAAAAGGCGACCGCGCGCCACCGGCTCCTCGCGCTTGCGCTTGTTGAGATCTTTGAATTTCCGGATTTGTAGGTCCTCTTCAGGAACAGTGATGAAGAATGAAGATTTCATGTAATCAATCAGTGATCGCTTGAACTTCCATTCGTCGAACGGATTAACGGACTTGTCAGCACGGTAGACTGTTAAGAGAAGCTTAATTCGTGGAACTAGAGAAAGTCCCCCTTCGAGTTCTAGGGTTTCGGTTGGCCGGAGAGAGTTTAACAGCCGATTACTCATCGTCTCCGGTCAGCTTAGTTGAAGCTTGAGCTATTTTTAAGTAGGATTTACTGCTATGCCTTTAGTCAGTGTTTTAAAAGGGTATGTATTTTTAAATTTTTAATTTAGGGAAAAAAGGGTTGATATACTCCTCAATTTTGCTATTTGGAGTTGATATGCCCCTCGTTATGAAAGTGGTTCATATATATCCTTGCCGTTATACAAACGACTCACATATACCCTTATCGTTATAAAATGAGATCACATATACCCTTCATTTAACGGAAGTGAAAAAATTAATTTTAAACTTATATTTTTGACTTTTTAAAAAAAAAAAATCATTTAGGGGTATATAGGATTCTTCTAGCAAAGTTCAAGGTATATTTCAATTTTTTTCATACATAAATTATTTTTGACTTCTTTGATTTTCATTATTTTAGTTTCTTATTCTTATTTTATTTTTTCTTTCATTCCTTAGTGTAAAGAAAAAAAATTTTAAAACTATTTTTTTGTGGCTATATTATAATTTAAAACAATTTTTTTTTTGTCTATATTGTAATTTAATTTTTGTATTTGAAGAAAAAAAAATTGGCATCTATAATAAGTTTTACAAAAATATTAATGAAATATAAATAAATTTGACCATCAAAATAATAAATCTAAATTAGTCATTGAACAAAAAAAAAAGTCAAAAAAATATGTTTGAGGAATATTAAATATACCCGTATGGGATTATAGTTTTTTTTTTTTAAATAATAATAAAAAATTAAACTAAAATTATTATTTTTTCATTTCCATTAGAGGGAAAGGGTATATGTGAGCCATTTGTATATAATTAGGGGTATATATGAGCCACTTTCATAACGAGGGGTATATCAGCTCTAAATGACAAAGTTGAGGAGTATATCAGACCCTTTTCCCTTTAATTTATAATATACATAAAATAGTAATACAATAACAAAAAAAAATATAAAAATACATTAATAGTTTAAAATAATAAAAAATGTGGTTAAGGAAACTCATAGAAAATAAAATTTCTAACATGAATTTACAAGTATAAATAATATAATGATATAAAAATTATTATAAGACGCAAATCAACTTTAATATCTTATCTTTTAAATAATAAAGGAATCATTATTTCTAAAAATATATTACTATTATCCTATGCAATTTACCTCCCTAAAAGAAAATAATTAATAAAACTTATTAGTAGTATAATAAAACATTACTCCGTCATGAATAAATATAAAATTATTTTTAAATAGCGAAATAATAAAATATGATATTTTGAGATATATGACAAAAATATGAAGACTAATAAAAAGTAAAAATGTAAAACTTCGCTAGGTACTTTTAAAAGAATTATTAAATAATAATCACCCGATATTACCAAATATATACAATACTATGATTTGTTATTGGCCTTTGTTATTTGAGTTACTCTCAATCTTTTTTATTTCAATAGATGAAAAGTTATTAAGTATCATTCATTTATTAAAGAATCATGAGAGTCAACAACGTTAACTAAATAATTAAACACATAATTTATGTAAGATCTAATAGGCGTGCCTCAAGCGTTATGTGTTGAGCGTGTTTAGAACATACACTCGAACGCTTAGGATGTAAATCTCACAGAACTAAATCTGGTGCATTTTGCCATAGCCCCGCCCCAAGGCGAACCTCGAGACGAGTCCAACACAATCTTTTAAAACACTGCTTTTAATAATGACAATAATCAGTACGACGTCGCATATGCGTTGTAGAGCCAAAATCAAATTTTGAATTAGCTCAAAATTTTTACTACAAATGAAGAAAATACGATAACAACAACAAACGCGGTGTAGTTCCACATATATAGTGTGGAGAGAGTAGTATGTACACGGACCTTGTGAAGGTCGAGAGATCGTTTACTCTCGACTCTTTAGGCATTAGCTAATATTCAAATGTTTTCCAATGCAATGAAGATGGTTCAGACTCAACAACTTCATATGATCATAGTGGTAAAGTATACATACTGCAAAAATCAAAATGCCTACAAATTAGCACAAACAAAGCCTATTATCCATCGAGTTTCCATGTACTAGTTGATCCCCAGGAATTTTTCAGGTGTCATAAAAGAAACAAGAATGAGCACGACGAGACTTACAAGCACGAAATACATAGTGAACGTTTAGATATACTCGTATGAGTTCGTAGTTACAATCATGTTGTATTGGGTCATTGCAGTTATCTAAACACAGAACAAAGAGTACTTTCAATGAAAATGTTCAGTGCTTGATTGTAAGCAGAAGCAAAACAACTGTGAGATCAAGATATTACTCCAAAAGCCAGCAAAAAGATGTACTAATTGTTATATACACTGATACAAAATACCATGAGTACTGATACTACTTCCGTAGCATGTCCATTAGCCTGTCAGAGATGTTGTTCATCAACATCGATAGGTAGTACTATCCTGTTCATGTTGGGAAGTATATAGAACCAGATAGACTTCATAAATCAGTCACAAACGTCTACGCTATTAACAAATTGCTAATGGATGTATGGCTGAAGTCAAGTTTTCATTTTCTGCCTTGAATTAGTAGTCACTATCAGATAAAATTTTGAACTGGTGCAGAAAGCTTTAACTCGTGTGCAGCTTGGAAAAAATCTGCTGCTTGATGGACTGATCCTTCCATCTTTGCAAGCATTCCAAGGTTAAACCATGCCTCATGGTTCGTTGGTTCTAATCGTAGAGCATTCATTAAAAAGCTTCTAGCAATAGGGGCTACGTCGTTACTCATCTTCATAAGGACTTTAGCTGTAGAAACAATGCTGGGGATATAATCTGGTTCTATTGATAGAGAAACTGTGAAGGCAACAAGAGCTTCCTTATATCTTGCTTTAGCTTGAAATAATACACCTAAAAGTATTTAAAGAATCATTTTTAGTTACTGAGAAAGAAACATATATATTTTGCACAGTTATGTTAAGACCTGTTGCATGCCAATTCCGCGGGCAGAAAAATTGAATTGCTTTGGCTCTGTTTATACATATTTCAGCATCACGCCACGACTCAAGATCTGTATATAATCCTGCTAAATCAAGCCATGCTTCAACTTCTAATCTTCTCTGAGAAGTTACCTGCAGCCCAAACAAAAAAACTTTGACCTCCAATTTCCTTAACAAAAATTATTCCACGTATCGTATTGTGGGGATTTCATATATCAGATTGTCAGAATGATATGTATACTCAAAACTTTCTCAGAGGAAGTTTTAAAAAGAAAGGTGTGTACCACATCATTTGTCGCAGACTCCTTTTGTGCTTGAATCAAAGCAAGCAGAATCCTGTATGTCTCTATGGCTTGCTTGGGCTGTTGTTGAGATATTTGAAGGACAGCTTTTAATCTGAGATGTTCCATTTGGTCGATTTGTCCAGTCTCATCGAGAGCAAGATCAACTATGGCTTCAGCATCTTTGAATCTCTGTTCTGCAGAAACGACTAAAGCCAACAACTTCCAAGCTTTCGCTGTACTTCCAGCCGACATTTCTGAGTAGCACATTACATTATTAAAAGCTGGAGTCAAGTTTCTTTGGATGGCATTTTCTAATCCAAGAATAAACATAATTTCTGGATCCTCCTTGCAAACTGAAGCTGAGTTTAAGGCAGCTAATGCTTCTCTTTGGCAGAAATTTCTTTCAAAATCCGAAAGGGAAACTCTTGCAGCATTTCCATAACAGACGCCAAGAAGTTTATGAGCTTGAACTAGGAAATGTTCGTCTTGATTTTTGGCCGAGTTAATTACTTGACGAGCAAAATTTATCCCCTCGTGAGCTTGCTGCAGATCCTGAGAACACAGCTTTGCTCCTAACAAGAGAGATGGAATATAAGGTTCTTGGTTGGCTTCCGAACATCCAGAAATTTTCTTGACAAGGTTCAATGCCGTATCATTCTGACCTGCAGCACTGTAACAAAGAGCAAGTAGATACCACCTCTCTGCTCGGGTATAAACTCCAGGAATAACCTGCTCAATATGATCTGCAACAGACTCAAAGTTGTTAGAAATTGTCAGCGCGAATGTCAAATGGCTCATGACTTCAGAATCCCATATTATTTGACCATTTAGCATTCTGCTCATGAGTACAAACAACAAGAGAATTGCTTCCTCCAAGTTACTTTTAGGGGCTGTTGAACCCCACACTTGAAATTGAGCAGGAACCTCAACTTCAACGCCTCCAAAGAGTAAAGTGGTGGCTAAGTCTTTTTGTATACAGGCCAATCTTTGGGAATCCAAATTCCATGGCTTGATTAGCGCCCTTCGATATGCAAGCACAGCTTCATCCAAATATCCTGCTTGTATCCATAACTTCGGAAGTAACTCGAGTGCTTTATGAAACATCTCCAATAACTTGCAGTCTTCAGAAATTCCATCTGGTATTCCATTTGGTAATGCTGAATCGACAACATCCAGCATCATCTTGCACTCCTTTGCAGCATCTGATGAGTTAAAAATCATATGCAGCTACATCAGTACCAAAAAGCCGACAACTCACCCTTCAATCCATTAGCATTGAGTTCATCTATCAATGGCATACAGAACTAAGATTGACAATACATTTTTAGTCTTCGACAACTCTGGATGCTAAGCATAGTACAACCAAATAACATTAAGGAGAAATACCAAATAACATAACGAGGAGCAGCTTTACCTTTGATTCGGCTGAGCTCTTCTAAGGATTTTGCTTTAAGCAGAATTGCTTCAAGAAGTAAACTCACAGAATGCAGTGACATTACACCAGCAGGCACGATATCACCTTTGGAACGCGGTTTTAAGGGCCTTGTTCTCTCAGAAATGGCTTTAGACATTCTCGAAGACAGGGTTCTAATATCTATTCCTTGAAACACTTGAAGGGCAGCATCAAAATTCCCTCTTTGATATTCTAGCCTCCCCAACAAAGCTCTTGCTTCCTGCACCCCAAACCACAAAAGAGCCAAATCTACTTACATAAACCTTGAGACAATGCTACTAAATCGGGTGAACAAATCGATCAATCATCAATCAATCAACTATGCCTCAATACCAAACAAGATAGAGTCGGCTATATGAACTATCTGTTAGTCACTCAACTAATATTTATTATCTCAGAAAATCACCAAATTCAATTTTTTTTCAACAAAAAATGTAACTTTATCAGATACCAACTATTCTTGAGTGACCATATGAGAAATCAACTCGTATCTTTAACTCAAATGCTAAATAAGTTTTAAGGGTGTTAAGGCTATTACCTCATAGTTCAAGGAAAGTGCCTCTTTTAAAGTTGATTCAACTTCATCAACTTGTGCATCATCAAGTTTTGAATCCCAATCTACTGTTCCATTTCTTGAAGAAATACCACTAGCTGAAAAATCCCTTGTGGCCAATGACTCAGGAGACTCTGGTGGTGGCTCATCAAATTTGAATTGCTCACCTGAACAAGCACACAGCATCTTCTCCAAAAAAGCAATAAAATTTCAAAAATTTCACACTTTTGTCAACTTCAAGAATCTTACTTTAGGTCCAATTCTTCCAAAAGTTCAAATCTTTCATAGTACCCTTTTATCTACAAAGCTGAAAAAAGCCAAATTTGAAGACAAAAGAGTAAATGCAATATTGGATCAGATCAAAAATTGCTATGGGCAAAAAGATTCTTATCCAAATAAGGAAAGCAAGTTTGAAACTTCCAATAAAATTACAAATTTACAAAAAAAATGAAAAGCTCATGGAAGAAAAATCCTAAGAGAAGTTTTATAAAGCCCAATGAAACAGAAGAATAATTTAGGAACAGAAATTAAAGAAGACAAGCAACAAAATGACAATTAAAATGCAGAGTGAAAAGGGCTAGACAAACAAGAGAATAAAACATTGAAATTACCATAAAAACAGAAAACTTTGTTTTACATGCATTGATTTTAGTAATATAATTAGTCATGAAAGCAACTTCTAAGGAGAAGTCCTTGTTAACAGTTCAAGAATTACTATTGAAAATCTATAGATAATGATATAGGGTTTAAAGATTTAAGTAGAATGGTCCATATTTGATATTTTTACCTTTTATTCTTTAGTTTACTCTAGTACTCACTTAACGCTCGTTTGATATGTAGAATAAGATGAAATATCTTTAGTTTAGTTTAGTTTAATTTATCATATCTTGCGATTAAATTTGAGTTGTCAATGAAATTTTTTAGTATAAATTTAATTTCAATTTTAATTATATAATCTCGAAATAATTTAATATGTGAATCAAACAATTTTGATTTTTTTTTAATAACTTGTCCAGAAGCTGACATGGTAGCACAGATAGTTTATGGACAGGAAAAAAGTATGGGAGGGGGCAAAAGTTGTTGCAGAGTAGTAGCTGTTTGTAGATTCTCTGTTTTCTTGTTCCATCCCCACCCCACCCCACCTTATTTCTTTATTGTTTTAGGGGAAGGTTATATGTTTTAGTTTGTAATATTAAATCGAGCCCAAAACAGATAAGGAATATCTAAAAATGATTGAAAAAAAAAATTCAAAATTATTTTAATGAAAAAAGTAGGCATTTTGATGTCGATTTTTCGCCATCTAAATATGAAATATGTTTTAAGAGTTGGATTATTCGCTCATTTTATATATGAGCTAGATTCAGAATATCATGAGATAGTTTAGTTCATATTTAGCGGGGGTTTTAAAGACTTGAGGGAATCTTTTGTTGTATAGCACTCCATAAAAGAAAAATTATTTGGACTCTATTTATTTTACACTACTATCATTTAATATTTTTTTTTCGTGAATAAGAGGTTCTAAGAGTCAAATATCATAAAGTATTTAAAATTATTACTTCTATTACTCAGAAAAATTATTTGGACTCTATTTAGGGTCTGTTTGGATTGGCTTTTGGCTTATGACTTATAAGCCAAAAGCCATAAGTTAGGATTTCTAACTTATAACTTTTGGCTTATTTTTGTTATTTTGACTTTAAAATAAGTGCTTATAAGCACTTTTTAACTTTACTCAAACACTTCAAAACTATTTAAAAGCTATTTTGACTTAAAAGCACCTAAAATAAGTCAATCCAAACGGGCACTTAATCTATTTTACACTACTATCATTTAATATATTTTTTTCTGAATAAGTGGTTCTAAGAGTTAAATATCATAAAGTATTTAAAATTATTACTTCTATTACTCTTATACTATAGTCCTCAGTTTTCTTGTTGTTTTGTTATGATCTTTTACTTCAGTATCATATTATTTATTGTTGATATTTTTTTTTTCTTCTTTATTTAGCATGACTTCTTTGTTAATATATCTATTTTATTTTCATACTTGATTTAATAAATTTTACTTGAGCCAATGAACATCAAAAATAATTTTTCTATTTTCATAAAGTAGGAATAAGACGGATAGACACAACCCTAAACTTCACTTATAAAATTACACAATAATATATAATAATATCTTTGTTGGTAATATTTAGTTTTAAAGAGGTATCTAGTCAAATATCACAGGATAGATATTATAGTTTGAAAATGATAATGACCCTAGTTATAGAATAGGGAGACAAAAACCTCATGATACAGATGGTAGATCAAAATGACCAAAATACCCAGTGGATGACCAATTAATTGTCTTTATTTTATATTTACTTTTTCTTGTACAAGGGTAGTATGGTCATTTTGATTACTTGTAATAATAGGATTCCTTCATGGCAGATTTTTTGAATATAGGGTGTAAGTTATAGGTTTTGCATGTGACAAATGACAAGGTTTGCCAGAGTTGCTTTGCTGACAAAAAATGTCGTGTGGTGATAGTAATTAAGTAAATGCTTCAATTTTCGTGAGATAGAAATAAGGTTTGCGTATGTTATAATTTTCTCAACTGACAACACAAAAACAAGATCAAGAAAGGTATCTAGTTTGTGGAAAAACACTTTGTTTCCTAATGAGACAAAAGAAGACTTTGGATCGATTCTTTTGGCAGTCAGATCAGCAAATTTCGCTGCAATTATAAGATACGCAATCGTTGTTCTTGTTCCTTTAATTATATTACATCAACTCACTTATGAAATTTCACTGAATAAGTTATTTTAGTCTACTAGCTGATATTACACTTTTACTATAGTAATAGGTGAAAATTCAACATAATAAAGAAAAATCCTCCTTTAATGTATTTTTCAACTTGAAATGATCTTAGTAGGATTTTAAAAATTGAAAAGTTAGCCCACCCATGGTGTTAAAAGGATAAAAACATTTTTAGGAGAATTTTTCCTATAGAATATCAAAGACAAAAGAAAATATTGAGAGAAAAGGTAAAAGTACTTTAAATAATTCAACTACGACTTTGTTGGCAAAAATGCATAACATGGGCAGCATGATGATAATTAAGTAAATGAATAATTAAAATAATCATTTTAAGAATTAAGATAATGACTGATTTATTTTTATTTTTTATTTGCCTTTTTATATTCAAAATCTCACTGGTAAAGCACAGTGCTCGAGCCACGAGGTTAGTGGCCAAAAACCTATAAGAAATATGAGTGTACAATTTTGGCTTATTGTCTACTGCTATCACGTTTTGAGTCCTATACTTTAGTTGTATTTTTTATATTTTGTTTTTCGTAAAAAATGGGGTACAAAAATCTTAATAGTTTCAGTTGTTTGACAATCTAAATTTTTATTTGTCGGTGAGAGTTTGATCAAATTACCAATGCCCTTATCGATACAAAAATGCCACACATTTATCCATGTGGTTTGCGATATAGTCGGGTTTTGTCCCTTTTTAACTAATGGAGCCATTAAAAAAGAAAATATTGCGTAAACTAGTGACGCAAAAATGTTTAAATCCTGAACTTTTTAAAATATACTTTCTAATTCAGTGGCTCAAATTTAGTGGTTGATTATTTCCTTATTATTTAATTCCTTCTTTTGTCTTGCTAATTAAACAAGAAACCAAAGTTGCAATAAGACCACAAATAACCTAATGTTGGTGGCTTGGTGCAATCTACACGGATGATTTATTAGTATTTGTAGTGTCAATTCTGATAAGAAAGCGTTCTTAGTTTAGTTTGATAGAACATGAATCTTCAGAACTCGATGTTATAAGTTCAAATTTTATAAAATGTGAACTAGACAAAACTATATTTATGAATTGTATTTTAGCATTCACTAAACAACGAAAGAATCATATAGAGATAAAAGCAAACATGAGTTTCACGTAACCTTCTGCATAAAATTTAATTTCATGTTTAATTATTTTTTCTTGTTAAAAGTAATGACCAACAACACACAAAGAAAGCCAATTAAATTAAAATTTTAAAATCATATATAATTTATGAGTAGATTCAACTTGATATAGCCTGTGTGATTGGGTAATGAAGGCAGGAGACCCCATTATTAGTGCAATTTTACTTGTGGTGAGATATCACTTTAATTTGTTGGGCTAATAAAGTCCAATTATATTTTTAACATGGTAAGATGATATTTATTTATTTTGAATTAAACTTAGTTGGTTATCATTAAGAGTTTCTTAATTAGTAGCTTCTTTCTTTTTTTCAGCTACCAATTAGGATTTTGTTCTCCCCCTTGAAATACTTCTCATTACTGTTCATAAGTAAATTTGGAGATTAATTTTGTATCACCGATATCAATCGAGTATTTATCGCGATCCAAGCATACCAACTTCTTTTTGTGTATGCATTTTTAAATAATAATAGCTAGACAAAGTTATCAATTCAGACCTTATGTCCATCACTCTGGCATCTTCATACTCATCTCGTCGAACCATTAGTATGACGATATATACTCTTAACATAGTGAGTATAATATAATTCTCTTTGACTCAAGCCCTCACGATTTTCATTACAACACACACCTTGTAAAAATACGAAATTTGCCCTTATCCGTGGATTGAAAGTTGTTAGAACTAAGTACTCGTTAATTTCTTACTATTATTGTGTTGAGTATCGTCTTTGATTAGCTCCCCAACTTTCATCTAACATTCATTTATGAAGGAAAGTTGGGTATATATACTTACGCTTCAATGGGTGGATTTACCTAACAAAGAGATGTTTAGCAAAAATGTGCTCTTATAATTATTGTATAGTTTTGAGGTAGCTACAACCAATTTCAAAGATACAACATCAAGAGAGTTATAAGTAGGTTGTTGGACATGAATTGATGATATTTATTAAAAATAATGTTTGAAATCAAATTGAAAAACATTATTTGAAATTTAAAGTTATGTTTGATATAATTATACAATTGAAATTATATAAGTGAAAATTTATCTAATTGGGTCCATAATCCAATGAGAGCGGGATATTAATGATGATTTCGCACATTGTATTGTAGCAGGGTGGATAAAACGGAAGCTCACATCCGAGATCAAAAAAAAGTATTCAGGGTGGATAAAACGGAAGCTCATATCCGAGATAAAAAAGGTGGAGATGCGGGGTATCGATCCCCGTACCTCTCGCATGCTAAGCGAGCGCTCTACCATCTGAGCTACATCCCCATATGTTTCTAAAAGACCACGTATTGATATTTATTTGTCCAAGTTTAGAATTGGATGTTTATCAAAGCATGAACATGTTCCGTGCAGCTAAGCTAAAATTGTGTTATTTTTCCTAATTTGAGTAAACAAATAGGAAGATATATCTTTAACAAATTAGCTTTCGAGAGATGTTTAAGAAATGCAACTAGTGGCGGAAGTAGATTTTTTATTAAATATATCAAAATATAAAAAATTAAATATATAAAGATATAAAGAGAATTCAACACATAGTATATTACATTATATATATAATAAATCTTTTTATATATTTATATATTGTAATTTTCCAACAACACGGCGTTGGTCGACACACTCTTGGATACATGCATGTGTGCAACTCCAATTATGACATATATGTATCACAAAAGAAAAGTTAGTCTGAAAATATTAATATTTGATATATACATAAATATATTTTTCAGTTTGGGTTCAATTGACACTTAAATTCTTCAACTTTGAATGTATATAAATAAATAGCTAAATTTGTATAGAATTAAATGAGTAGAAACGCAATTGTCCTATCAAACATAACTTTAAATCGTATGCGTGTGGTACCAATATATGTTGAAAAAAAGTGGGTAGAAAAATTGCACCTTATTTAATTTTATCTCTTCGACATGGTTATCTCAAGCACCCCCGTAGTGTTGATTACAAACCAACTTCTTCTTGCTATTAGCTGCTTTCTCCGCGTCACCTGATATGGCAAGCGGACCTGAAAGACCGAAAAGAACTGTTTAAAAGTCTCTTGCAAGAATTTTTCAAAATAAAGACCGGGCCATGGACTGGACGTGTCTTTTTCCATTTCTCCTTTTAAATTACTATATTACTCCTTCTCCTTATGATTTTTCTTTATATTTGGTACAACCCCTATGAAATTTATGAACACATTTGACTATTTTTTCCTTTAAATTGCAAAATTTAAAGAATATCAGAAAATACTCAATCTAGCCCTAAATAGCATAGGCCGGCCAAAATAATAAGCAATTAAAATATTTTTTTATTTTATATTTAATGTTCAATATTCACATTAAAATTCGATTAATTTAAATTTGCGATGCATCAGACTCATTCGAGAGTATCACTCTCTATTAAAATTAAAAGGGAGAAACAACCATCACATACTTTGATGTTACTGAAATTATATGTTTTA